>NC_073745.1:221197410-221498565 GCF_029784135.1 Toxorhynchites rutilus septentrionalis | reverse complement strand
ATGGGCTCCCCACCAGGTGCCGGTAATTGTACGGAGAAAATTTATTCTTTGTTGGCATTTTTTACTCAGATACCTAATATGGGCCCCCCAAGTACATTTGGAGTCGAACCAGACCCCAAGATACTTGAATGACATAGCATGAGTGATCGGTTTACCCAAAAGTTGAAGCTTTGGTTTTGCTGGTCTATGCTTCCTAGAAAAAACCACCATCTCTGTTTTCTCCGTGGAGAATTCGATCCCTAGCCCAATGGCCCAGGTTGAAAAATTGTTCAAAGTATCTTGTAAGGGTTCTTGTAGGTCGGATTCTGTTGATCCTACGACAGAGACCACTCCATCATCTGCAAGTTGTCTTAGGCTGCAATTTTGTGTAAGGCAATTGTCGATGTCGCTTACATAGAAGTTGTACAAAAGGGGGCTTAAACATGAGCCCTGGGGGAGGCCCATGTAAGAGACCCGACTTACTGCCGAATCTCCGTGAGAAAAGTTCAAATGTTTCTCACAAAGCAAGTTATATAACATATTATTCAATAGAGGCGGCAGACCCCGAGAGTGTAATTTGTCTGTCAGAACCTCTATTGAAACAGAATCAAAGGCCCCCTTTATGTCCAAGAATACTGAAGCCATTTGTTTTTTTCCGGCGTAAGCCATTTGAATTTCTGAAGAAAGCAACGCAAGACAATCATTCGTCCCCTTGCCCCTGCGGAACCCATATTGTGTATCTGAGAGTAGGCCATTCGTTTCAACCCATCGATCAAGGCGAAACAAGATCATTTTCTCCAACAATTTCCGTATACAAGACAGCATTGCTATTGGGCGGTACGAATTGAAGTCGGACGCGGGTTTTCCGGGTTTTTGAATAGCTATAACTCGTACTTGTCTCCAATCATCTGGAACAATATTATTCTCCAGAAACCGATTGAATAAATTCAACAAGCGATGTTTCGCCACATCAGGGAGGTTTTTCAGCAAGTTGAACTTAATTCTATCCGATCCCGGAGCAGAATTGTTACATGAAAGCAGAGCAAGAGAGAATTCTACCATCGAAAACTCGGAATCAAGATCGCACCTATCTTGTGGTATATCTCGAACAATTTTTTGCACAGGAGCGGAATCAGGACAAACCTTCCGTGCAAAATTAAAAATCCATCGATGTGAATATTCCTCGCTTTCATTGGATGAAGAGCGATTTCTCATGTTTCGAGCCACTTTCCATAATTTTTTCATTGACGTTTCTCGTGACAAACCTCCCACGAAATTTCGCCAATAAGCACGTTTTTTCCCTTTGATCAAGTTTTTAAATTGATTTTCAAGGTCCAAATACGATTGAAAATTTTCAATGGTTCCACGTTTCCGAAAAGCTTTGAATGCGTTCGATTTATCCTGATAAAGCTTGGAACATTGGCTATCCCACCATGGATTGGGAAGCCTTCGACGAATAGTGGAGCCTGGGATGGGTTTCGTTTGAGCGCGAACCGCGCTGTCATAGATCAAACGAGAAAGGAAGTTATACTCCTCCAATGGAGGTAAACCATCTCTGGAATTGATGGCTAGAGCAATCGCGTCCGCATATTTTTTCCAGTCAATGTGTCTTGTGAGGTCATATGCCATGTTTATAGATTCAGAAAAATTCGACCCAATGGTGATGGAAATTTTGATTGGCAAGTGATCACTACCGTTGGGGTCCTGGATTACATTCCATTTGCAATCTAACGACAGTGAATTCGAGCAAAGCGAGAGGTCAAGAGCACTCGGGTTAGCAGGAGGTTTAGGTACACGTGTTGTTTCCCCAGTGTTCAAAAGTGTCATATTGAAGCTGTTACAAAGATCATATATCAACAGTGAACGATTGTCGTCGTACTGTTCCCCCCAGGCAGTTCCGTGAGAATTGAAGTCTCCCAAGATCAATCGTGGCTCAGGAAGGAGTGAGCACATGTCAACAAGTTGCTTGCGGCTAACCGCAGCTCTCGGAGGCCAATACAAGCTGACAATACAGAGGTCTTTTCCTCTGATGTTTGCATGACAAGCAACAGCTTCGATCCCTCCAATAGGTGGAAGGTCAATTCGAAAAAAATGAGTGGCACTTATTGATCCCCAATAGCACCCCTCCGTATCTGTCATCACGGTCCAAGCGTATAATATTAAAATCGTGGAAAGAGAGATCATCTCGCGAAGAAAGCCAAGTTTCGGACAGAGCAAAAACATCACAATTGAAGTTATGAATTAAAAATTTGAATGTATCCAATTTAGGGATAAGACTACGACAATTCCACTGTAAAACAGTGATATCTCCGACCTCTCTATTTGAATTAGACATCAAGAGAGATAATCATTGCAAGGAGGGGCCATGTTTGCATCAATTGTTGCAAAATTGTCTTTAATACTGGAAGCATTGATATGACAATGGTTCTGATGGAGTCGGAAACATTAAAGCATGTGAAGATTTGAGCCACAAGGTCAGTCAACTTTATAAATCCCGATTGGGAAGTTGAACTGGACGGTAAAATAGGGACAGTTGGGGTTTTTGATGTCCCTTCGAGTGCTGGGTCGTTCGAAGGTGAATTATTCCCACGGATGCCAGGAGGAACCTGATTTTGCTTGTCCGCTGCACTCGATTTTTTAGGCATGCTAACAGAGGGTATAACCGGAGGGGCTTGTACATAATAGGGGTTAAAAAATAGTAAAAAAAAATATGTTTGGTACCCTATACAATATTTCCCATAGAAGGGGTGATTTGGTTTGGGGGCACTTTTTACTTCCTTACCCAGCCAGGCCCTTCGGTTTCGTTTGCTTGGCGGTGTTGGTACGGCCTGGTACATGAAATCGGAGTTTTTCAAAAAAAAAATATTTCGATATCAAGATCTACTGTCATCACGAACAAAATTTGTTGTCAAAAATCGACTCTCTGCGACTTTGTTTTTTTTTTTGAATACATAGTAAAACAAGTGATTTAGGGTGCCAATGAAAATCACCATCTCGATTTTCCATTTGGGACTTCCTGCGAAATGTTGATTTGGGTGATGAAATATCCTATGCAAAATATAAGCTCAAATGGGTTTCATTTTTTAGTATCGCAGACGCCAAAATTTGAGTTTTTTTGAAAACCTATCAATCACCCAAGAGGCTACATGAAACCGGGATTTAAAAAAACGGAACCAGATAAACGAAAAGGGTTTACAGCTATTGACGATTGTCTCCATCAGTAATTAGTTGTAGAAGATCCGAAATACGCTGACAAACACGTGATACACGAATCAAATGCAGCGTGCGTTGTACGGACAATGAGAGCGGTGAGAGAAGAGAGGGAAACTCTGCGATTTAAGCTCCACCATTCCTCGATAGTTCGCAGAGATATTCGCACCAAAAAATATTTATACTCGTGCGGCTCAGTGCAAACATTCTTCGCAATAGTTTGAAAAAAAAAATTCTCGAAAACATATGCTTTTAAAATTCTGAAAAAAAAAATAGATATAAGTAGCCCTTAAAATTTCCAACAAGTTTTCCATACATCGGACGATGGGCACATTTACATGGAATAAGTTTTTCGAACAACAACTTTTTAATTTTTTTCTTTGAAAAAATACTATTAATGTTTAATTCGTAACATTTTTATGTATAAATTATCGCAATGTACATGCTCTGCTAACTTTTCTCTATTTAGAAACATGTCAAGAACCTGTCAAACGTGAAAATTTACACACAAAAATGTTACGAGCAAAACTTTTTTTTTCAGGAGTCTTCATACAAAAATGGCATATATAGAAAGAAATAGAAAGTTGATATCTTCGACAAAAGTTTATAATTTAACAGGATCTGAAACTTTGTCGAATAAACTATGTCGCTATCTTGACTTTAAACAAAATTAGGATAAGTTGTATTTTTTGAAATACATGAAAAAGTTGTTGTTCGAAAAACTTTTTCCCTGTAAAAGTGCCCATCTTCCGATGTATCGACGACTTGTTGGAAATTGTAAGGACTATTCATTTTGTAGGTATCATAGTTTTTGTTCGCGACCAACAGCGCGAAAAAGGAGCAAGTATCCCTACTTCCAAATTCCAATGTCCATTCCCAATCCTTATTCCCATCCAAATCACTCCCTCCCATTCTAAATGCAGTGTGTGGTGCATTACACAACCACAACCAGCAGCGAAACCCGAAATACAGCATCAAACGCATACAAATATGTGCAGAAAGAAGATCCCTACCAATATATAATTCAATCCAAGTTCAACCTTCAGAAGTGCAAGATCGCGAATAAAACCATCCGTTGTTTGAAGTATTCCAAGTGTTTGATTCCAAAGAAGTTAGAAGTTTCCAAGTGTTTCCCATTCTCCAAACAAGCCGCATTCCAAACCTGAGCTATCATCCAGGCCTCCTTCAGTCGAAGGAAACGCCATCATCCTCAATGGTGTGATCCACCAGTTTTTAAGTTATAAATTTTTGTGAAAAAATAAGAGAAAAAAATTGGCTTTTTCCAAAAAGTAGTCTAATTGTTTTCGAATATTTCAAGTATGCAAAGTTGCTTAAATGACCCATGTATCTACACCCACAACGTTTCACTACTCCTGCCAACTCCTAAGACGAGTTGGCATGAAATTCGTCTATTGTGATATTATGTTCATTTGGTTGAATATATGTATTTATGTCGAAATTCATATTCATAGAATTCATATTCATCTGCTATCAAACTTTAGTCTAAACTAAAAGCATTTTAATCATAAAATATATGTGTAGATTACTCAACACTTTCACGTACAACATCGAGTCTCTCTCGTTGTACGCTTGCATATCACAAGGCGCTAAGACGCTCAGCAGAGTATTGAAATTATTCGATACGTGACCCATCGAAGCGTTTGCATTTGGTCCGATCTTTTGAAAATTAAATCGTGCACGAAGGGGTTGATGTAGAAATAGTATATATTGGAGCAGCAACAGACTAAAAATGTATCAAAGTAAATTATTCATAAGAAAAATGTGTAAAATTTTTTAACAATTAAAAGTTGTAATTACAAAAGTTTAAATATGTTCTATGAGTCGACTAACTAGTCACCACAGCAAGGAGCCGTACTAATATTATATTTTATGCAAATATTTATTAACTTACACTTTTTCTGAACAAATCTTAATTCAAAATTCAAAACACATCTATATACATTTAGTGTACCGTTAAGTCGCCATTCACCGTGCATTTTCGAAATATTATATGTTCCAATATTTTTTCAAAATAGTGGGAAAATACCCCACTTTTGCATTTCTGTTACCAAAAATAGTATGAAAGCTTTGATATGGGGCATAGTTGCGATCAAAATCCTTCCAAAGAGGAGCGTTTTGACGTTTTTGTTTGTCTACATCCGAAGCAAGTAACTCTCCATCAGCGTCCCTACGAAGCAAAGTGGCATAAACGTTTTTGAGATTTTAGTGTTTAAAATACCTGTTGCATGGGTTTTTCTCCTGTTTTACCGTACAATCGCAGCTTCATATATGTTTCTTGAGGCTGCGTATCAAATATAGAAGAAAATTGTGTTTACATTGACTTTTCATCAAAACAAAAATGCACGGTGAATGGATCCTTCATAAAAAAGAATTCTCCATTCACCGTGCATAGAAAGTTCGCAATACATAAACGACAATTTGTCTAATTTTTTATACAATGAGCCAATATAAACTCCAATAGAAGCACTACTCCACAGATGATTTGGAGAAAACAATCGATTCTGTTCAACAATCGAAGAGATTCGCGAGCCGGGAATTCAACATACCGGTACAGACGATTTGCAACAAGCTTCAATACAAATATCCTCCCGGGTCAGAACCTGTAAACGGAAGATTTTGGAGTGGATTGAAAATTCTGCTCGTTATGGTCTTCCAATTACAATTAAAAGGCTCCGGATTTGTGTGGGATAATGTGGGCACCTTATGAAGTTGAAAACTCTATTCAACTTCAACCCTGGATCTTTGGGGAAAAATCAAAAGTTCATCGAAAGACATCCTCAAGTCTCCGCCAGTAACAAAGCGTCAAATAAGAAACGGTTATAGGCGACATTAGGATGTTCCGGAAAAATGTTCAAAGCAACTTATTTTTGAACAGAATCCTTAAATGTCATATTTTTCTGTGAATTTTTATGCGAGGAGAAGGCATTCTATGGTATCTGTAAGTGCGATTAGCATTTTGTTATTACATCAAAGACTAGAATTACACAAAATTTGCTTAAATGCACGGTGAATGGCGACTTAACGGCACCACAAGATCTAATTTTCACCATGAATTCAAAAATATTTGTATAATACTATTGAGTGTACGAAAATTGTATACCCGGGAGAGTTCATCGAACATCATAACATCTTTCACAAATAAACCCTTTCATTTGATTCCCATATTGTCATCAATACAATATTATAAAGGGTGTGTCACATCAAATTGCATCACGGAAAAAACGCTGTAGAAATTCGCCCAGTAGACCGATCCTTTTCAAAATTTTAGACAGTAAAATAAAAACTATTAAACAACTTTTGGCATTTTCTTTTTATTCATACTTCGAGCCCAAGCCCGTATGCTCGCACCTTCCTCTTTACCCCGTCCATAAGGTTCTGTACAACATCAGGTTGTAGTTTTTTTTGAACAGAAATCCATTTTCTCTTGAAGTCCGCCTCCGATTTGACAACTTTTAGGTTCTTCCGGAGGGCCTGCTTCATAATCGCCCAATATTTCTCTATTGGGCGAAGCTCCGGCGCGTTGGGCGGGTTCATTTCCTTTGGCACGAAGGTGACCCCGTTGGCTTCGTACCACTCCAACACGTCCTTTGAATAGTGACACGAAGCGAGATCCGGCCAGAAGATGGTCGGGCCCTCGTGCTGCTTCAATAGTGGTAGTAAGCGCTTCTGTAGGCACTCCTTAAGGTAAACCTGCCCGTTTACCGTGCCGGTCATCACGAAGGGGGCGCTCCGCTTTCCGCAAGAGCAGATCGCTTGCCACACCATGTACTTTTTGGCAAACTTGGATAGTTTCTGCTTACGAATCTCCTCCGGAACGCTGAATTTGTCCTCTGCGGAGAAGAACAACAGGCCCGGCAGCTGACGAAAGGCCGCTTTGACGTAGGTTTCGTCGTCCATTACCAGGCAATGCGGCTTCGTCAGCATTTCGGTGTACAGCTTCCGGGCTCGCGTCTTCCCCACCATGTTTTGCCTTTCGTCGCGATCAGGAGCCTTCTGAACCTTGTATGTACGCAGGTCCTCCCGCTGCTTGGTCCGCTGGACGAATGAACTTGACAAATTCAGCTTATTGGCGACATCCCGGACCGAACTTCTCGGATCACGTCTAAACTGCTTAACTACGCGCTTGTGATCTTTTTCACTGACGGAGCATCCATTTTTTCTTCACCTTCCGGTCGATGGTTAGGTTCTCGAAGTATCGTTTTAGTACTCTGCTGACAGTGGATTGGACGATTCCCAGCATCTTACCGATGTCCCGATGTGACAACTCCGAATTCTCGAAATGAGTGCACAGGATTAATTCACGACGCTCTTTTTCGTTCGACGACATTTTTCCAAATTTACGAAAAATTGACAGTGAAGCATGGCCAACGTGATCTATACACTCTTATCTGATTACTAGCGAAAGCTGAAGATATAATTCCTAAAAATTAAATTTCTACAGCGTTTATTCCGTGATGCAATTTGATGTGACACACCCTTTAGTAAAACACAAAAAATTTTAACGAACCACAGAAACTGACGCGAACAAAAATTGAGCGAAAATGTTGTAAACCTCGAACAGCGGCAACTCGACATGCTAGGTTGCTTCCAACAGGTTGAGCCAACCTTGTCAACAGGTTGCCCCGTGTGCGGACTCCCATTTGATTTCACATCCCTTCAACATTCGTCAAGTTGAAGTCGGTTTTCGGTTGACCCGTGTACGGACGGTCTAAGTCTAATAATAAAACGATATATGTATTGGGTGTGAAACGAATTAATCATTCCGGTTCCATAAGATGGCTCAAGGAACTGTAAAGAGTCGACGGCGACAGATGATTTTTGCTGAATCGTGAAGTGTCGACATCTGTTAACGAAATATTGTTAACAAGTTTTTGAGTTTCGCACAACAATTATTACTGTGTTGAAAATGCAACGCAAAATTGTTTTTTTTTTCATTTTTTCATCAGCCCTGGCGAAAGTTGCGGCCAATTGTCGTATGGCCGTTTTTTAGAAAGCTTAACAATTTTAAGGAAAATTTAGTCCATTGAGTTATGTTTTGTATTTTATTATTTCATCGTTATCCGATGTTAGTGAATTGTTTAATGCATATGTTGACCAAAGACGGAATCAAAATGTAGTGATTCTAAATAATTATTTGCAGCGAGGGCACTACACGATTTTGAGTTTAGTCACCCCCACTCGCATTTCTCTTTTATGACTTTCATACATAATTTGTCATAATTTTTTCATCTCTTTCTTCCCATGAACTCACATTTCAATAACGTCAAAGCTCCACGCATCAAAGTCTGCTAAAAATAAAAATTATTTCTCGATAAAGGGACCACATAACATTTGATTTGGCGCCCACCTCGGAGCACGGTGTAAACCCACCAACAATTATTCCTTCAACATTGAAGAAGAGGAATAGAACACTTCTCCAAAAAAACATATCTCAACGTAATCGATTATCGCTTCACGAGAAGTCGTGAGTCGATCGGACAACCAAGGCGAATGACCAAAAGAAAAACCAATTCATCTCGACATCAACCATCGGCCAAGTCATGATCTTCCGGGATGATCTATTTCTGTCTCTATCGTGCCTAGGAAACCACCTATTATAATAGCTGCCACTCGAACAACTAATGGCTCTATATTTTTTCCTCTAGCTTTCATAATCGATTTGACCCACAATTTTTCCTGGTATCATCGGTGGTGAGGCGAAGGAAAATGAGCGGCGTTCGTGACCATGACTTCTTCTCGAATGGCTCGAAAACCTCCCACTTGCCCAACAGTGTTTTGTTTTTGTTCACATTCTTTGCATCCATGCCGTAATAGTGCTGCTGCAGAGAGTTTGGAGACCATAGTTTACTCTTTACGTCCTACTCACATACACAGCGAGGAACTGCAGGACAACCGATCACCTCTCTCCTATATATGGTCGACGTTAAGTCTCCACGGTCCACGATACACCGCTGATTCTAGTATCGCTTTGTGTGTCGCCATCTCCTTTAACGGTACCTTAGTTATATAATGAAAGTAGTTTGACGAGAGGAAAGCCGATCATTACGGCACCAGCAACCAGCATCGTCACGATCTTGTACTAGTAAGTGAGTTCGCACGGACGGGAAGAAAGGGTCCAGCGGTGACTAGTGCAAACAATTCACTTCATTCAAAACGATTTAGTTACTTATTTCTTCCGGAGGCAGTGGTTGAGCCCGCTTGTTTTGCAAATGAAGAGGGACACCTGGATGGTAATGTTTGTAATGCTGCTTTGAAAACTCGAACTTATTACAATTATTGCGTTAACACTTTAAAAAAAGTTTGGAGCGAAATTAGATTTATTGAACGAATAATTAGCCTTCTAACCTTCGCGCCCAATTACCGAGAGCAATTATCTGATACAAATAATTTCTCAATTTATCAATTACGTCATCACTGCACCGTCGCACCCCTCGGGCCGCCCAGGAATTGCAGTGGCTTGTGGACCTCACTGCAAATTGTACTTGAACATGAACTTCACCGGTGCTGGAAACTGGAACGATGAACTTTACAACTCCATCACCTGATTGCCTGTTGGGTGTTTTTAGCGGCTTTTATGGATCATGAATAATGGGATGGAGAGACTGTAAAGAGAAAAACCAACGCACCGCAGTTGAAATTGCTCCTGGAGTGAGTCTGCTGTTTGTATTTTGTGTATGACTGTGCGACTTTGAATGCTTTGTGCTGTAAGAGGCGGGCTCATGTTTATTGCCGTCATACAAACGATAGTTTAATTCAATTACGAACGGAATGATCCATTGTACCCTTGTTCTTGCTAACAGTACTGAACCATTAGAACGTCTCCCAGACTGGTGTATTTGAAACATGTGAACTTCTGACCTCTATGTTTTGAATATTTCCTATAAGAAAAAAAAACTTTTTGCGATTTAAACAAATTACTTCAGAACAGTACAATATATAAGCAAAAAGAAAATGGTGAATCATTGAAACGAGAGAAAAAACATGTTTCTACCGAATAAATGTTGACTAGAATGTTTCGAACATTCGATTTCCGCTTCCTCGACTAAACAAATCGCTCCCATTACAATTAACGGTGAACTTGAACATCAAACTACAGTCCAATAAAAGGACAAATCTATTCCCACGATTCAACTCAAGATCATTACCCGTTCTCTAATAGTGGGAAGCAAACAGCTAAAAAACTAAAAAAAGGATTCATTCTAACGGTACCCAATATGGCCCTCTCAAGTATCCCTTTCACTGTTCTTCGAAGAAAAAAAGTGTAGGTGTTGATAGTCCTGAGAAAAGGTTTCCGTAATCAAACATTCGCTTGCCTCTTGTTTGCTCATTTCCTTCTTCAAGCGGATCAGGGTGTAAAATCCTGCCACGTAGAAAAAAAAACACAGTAAACCCTTAAATTATTGTTCATCATCCTAGCGGCAGCCTCCGAACGGGTGAACGATTGAGAGCAGCAGCCAGCGACAGAACAGAGTGAGAACGAACCGTGGTTTCCGTCATCGTCACTTTTCCCATCGTTTCGAATTCCCTTTCAGGATATCAGGTGTAAGCGTAGGGAACTGGACTGGAACTAGATGGAAGTTTTTTTTCCAGTTATTCAATCTTGTTTATACGCATGGCGGGGTGTTTTGTTTTTTGATCACTAACATTGAATGTCGAATCATCAGTTTGAAACCATTTCCCATCCGATCCCCGCATGCCATGAAATCGTAAATTATTTAGACGCAATGATTTTTCGATGTTTTTTTTTTTGACAAAAAACTGTTGTTTGTCTATGTCTGAAGGAAGGAGTACCTTTTGTTTTTTTTATGAAGATTAGAGTATTGGTTCGTTTTTAAAAAATTGCTCCGACTGTTGTGAATGGTTATTATGTTTTTGATGCTTCAGATATGTCAGATATCTGCGAACAATATTAAAATTTAAAGCGATATAATTTCAAATTTCATATAACAACTTATAATATTCCTGTATTTCAGTACCTCCTTCTATCCAAAGTCCTGAATTGAACCAACCTATCCGAACTAATTCCAGCAGTAAAACCCAATTTACGCAATCTGAACAACAGCCTCAAACTGCATTTTCAGTTCTTGTAGATAGCATTTTGAATGCTCTAACCGTTAGTGAGCCTCTTAAGACCCTCATTGTATGCCTACTACCGGCAGTGAAGACCTTCTTGAAAGAAAAATTAGCTTTTCTTGCTGCGTTTCTATCTTTCGATGGATAATTCAGCACAACAGGCCAAGGATTCAATCACTGTTATACAGTGGAATTGCAGAAGCCTGTTGCCTAAATTAGACACATTCAAATTTTTAATTCATAGTTTCAAGTGTGATGTAAAGGGTGTGCCACATCAAATTGCATCACGGAAAAAAACGCTGTAGAAATTCGCCCAGTAGACCGATCCTTTTGAAAATTTTAGACAGTAAAATAAAAACTATTAAACAACTTTTGGCATTTTCTTTTTATTCATACTTCGAGTCCAAGCCCGTATGCTCGCACCTTCCTCTTTACCCCGTCCATAAGGTTCTGTACAACGTCAGGTTGTAGTTTTTTTGAACAGAAATCCATTTTCTCATGAAGTCCGCCTCCGATTTGATAACTTTTGGGTTCTTCCGGAGGGCCTGCTTCATAATCGACCAATATTTCTCTATTGGGCGAAGCTCCGGCGCGTTGGGCGGGTTCATTTCCTTTGGCACGAAGGTGACCCCGTTGGCTTCGTACCACTCCAACAGTCCTTTGAATAGTGGCACGAAGCGAGATCCGGCCAGAAGATGGTCGGGCCCTCGTGCTGCTTCAATAGTGGTAGTAAGCGCTTCTGTAGGCACTCCTTAAGGTAAACCTGCCCGTTTATCGTGCCGGTCATCACGAAGGGGGCGCTCCGCTTTCCGCAAGAGCAGATCGCTTGCCACACCATGTACTTTTTGGCAAACTTGGATAGTTTCTGCTTGCGAATCTCCTCCGGAACGCTGAATTTGTCCTCTGCGGAGAAGAACAACAGGCCCGGCAGCTGACAAAAGTCCGCTTTGACGTAGGTTTCGTCGTCCATTACCAGGCAATGCGGCTTCGTCAGCATTTCGGTGTACAGCTTCCGGGCTCGCGTCTTCCCCACCATGTTTTGCCTTTCGTCGCGGTCAGGAGCCTTCTGAACCTTGTATGTACGCAGGCCCTCCCGCTGCTTGGTCCGCTGGACGAATGAACTTGACAAATTCAGCTTATTGGTGACATCCCGGACCGAACTTCTCGGATCACGTCTAAACTGCTTAACTACGCGCTTGTGATCTTTTTCACTGACGGAGCATCCATTTTTGCCATTCTTCACCTTCCGGTCGATGGTTAGGTTCTCGAAGTATCGTTTTAGTACTTTGCTGACCGTGGATTGGACGATTCCCAGCATCTTACCGATGTCCCGATGTGACAACTTCGGATTCTCGAAATGAGTGCACAGAATTAATTCACGACGCTCTTTTATTTTTTTTTTTTTACCGTTGCTTGCATATTGCTTTGGGTTGTATGCAATCGACTCATACGATGAGTCTTATTTATTTATTTGTTTATCAACATCTTTGACACAAAGTCACACAGATTGGTTACGGACACTTAATATTATTCTTAAAGACTACTCTATTAACGTTACATTAAAATATCTACAAATGTCATTAAAGAGTCTGCAGCATCTGTAGATTAGCACTTAGGTAGATTAGCGGTAAAATTTTATAGGATTACATTGAGCGATAAATAACCTATCATGATTTTTTTGTACTCCTCGTAGTTATGTACTCTCCAATTGGCAACGCAATTGAAGTGAACATAATAAATATGGGACGCTGGTTACATACAATTATTCCCAAGGTATCGACAAATGCATGGTTCAAGGGATTGAATGTAGATCGGGATGGGATTCGCGTGATGTCCCGCCTCATGTCTAATCATTACTTGTTAGATGCACATCTGTGTCGCATTGGGATCGTTGATAATAATATTTGCGGTTGTGGTGAAGGTCATCAAGACAGCGAGCATGTGGTCTGGTCTTGTATAACTTTCATTCTGCCAGGGCTCATCTATCGGATTCACTCAGGGCACTAGGAAGGCAATCTGACTTACCGGTTAGAGACATCTAAGCTACTCGCGACCTCAACCTAATGCTTTTTCTTTACCAATTTTCAGGAAAAAATGATATCTCTGTTTGATGCCTTCCCTCCTCATCAAACCAAACTACCCCACTCGCTCCATCCTAGTCCTAAATCCTAATTCTTTCCAATCAATCTAGTGTTTGATTTAGTTATTATTCAATTGTTAGTCCTAATTATATAGAAAACTAGCTATACCCTGCCACGCTTTGCTGTGGCACATTGTGGTTGCATGGTTGAGTTGAATTTTTAATTTTTTTTATGTTGTAACAACAATCCTAGATGTGTTTGGTTGTTTTGTATATTGTATCATAGTTTGAGCTCAGTTGGTTCCGTACTTTGCGAGTTTTTAACGCGCACACAAACGAACAGAAAACTTTTATATATTATATATAGAGATAGATGAGGGGAATCGATAAATTTTAAATCACTTCGAAACACAATTTCAGAAACGCACTCTGGTCATACATAAAATCATTTTTCTTCCAATTTTCCATTTTTTTATGCCGTAAGAACACTCCTTGAAGTGGATTGTATATTGTGTCCAACTTTGAGCTCAATCGGTTCCACACTTTTCGAGTTTTCGACGCGTACACAAACGAACAGAACATTTATATATATATATATATATATATATATATATATATATATATATATATATATATATATATATATATATATATATATATATATATATATATATATATATATATATATATAGATAAGTTATATTTGAAGGTGAAATTTGACTCTGTAAACGTTAGATAATAAGTAATTTAGTCTGATTAATTAACGGTTTTGGAAAAAAAATTATTCCTGTATTTTCAAAATTTCTGACCTTAATTTAATCGAACAGCATTTACGGGAAGTTAATTTTTTTGCCTTAAATGAAATGAAGCTAAAGCATTTGATTTGATGATCGTCGAAGTTTATGATGCCACTGCTCCACCCGCTAAATCGTGTAGGGAACGGCTTCAAGGAAGGTGATTTATTATTTCAATTTCTCTTCAGATACGAGTATTTTTTTCGATATTACCCTCGAATGTTGCTTGCTTGAGTAATCAATAGTCAGCGATAAACACTCTCTGCTCTTGATCTATGCATATGCAGCGCGGACTCGATTATATACAGTTCTCGATTTCTTTCCACTGTATATAATATAATCCTATATATAATCGAGTCAAAAAAAAATTTTTTTTTATTTGTTTTTTATACACATATTTTTTGTTTTTTTGATTATTAAAGAAGAATTTAAGTTCTGATTCATCCCCTTGAAGTCATAAAATACTTTTCTCATATGTAAAATCCTATTTGTTTCAGGAGATGATAGAGGATCATATTTGATGATAAAAATTCTTCTACGCATATGTTCGAAATCCAACAATGACAGAATTATTGAACTTTTTATATTTTTTCTTTCTCTATTATAGTGACTTTCAATACATTTCGGCTGGTTCGTCATTTTTACTTCCATTTTTGGAAGAATGTCGGGAGTGAGAATTGAACTTGTGATCATTGCGTGAGAGGTATGGATTTTACCACCACGCTAGATCACCACCTCAGAACATTTTCTCTGCTTCGGGCCCTGTTTGCTTTAAACTGGCTCTAATTCAAAAATTATGCTACGTAGGACAATTCTATTGCTTCCATTCGAAAGATAAGAAAATACAGGATACAGTTATGAAACTTCCAAATAAATGGATTTAAGGAACATTTTAAAAGTGAAAAACTTCAAAGTTTGTGATTTTTAAGATGTTTTTTTTTTTTTAATTTTATCCAAAAAATACATAATAAACATGAAAATTTTTGTCAACCAAATTGAAGCTCTTTAACCGCTCTACAATTTGTTCTTGGACACCTTTTCTATCTTCTTTTTCCTTTTCTTTCTGTCTTTTCTAATTTCGCTGTAATATCGTTTCAAACAATTCTTGGTGAATCTTCAACCTAAATCTACCGAAATCACGATTCTTACTTCACCGTACCCGCAATAGCCAATAAAATTTCACTTGAACGTTGGTCCATTTAATTTTCTCTTGAAATAAGTCATATTTGTCATAAAAAAATAATTTAACTGTATATAATCGAGTCTTAAATTGTATATTATCGAATCACATATAATCGAATCATATATAATCGAGTCTGTATATAATCGAGTCGGACCTGTATTTCATTTTTGAAACTTTACCTTTTGAAAAAAAATATTTATAGAAGTTATAGAAATACCAACTTTTTCAATAATAATTTCTTCAAATTATTATTGAAAAAAAATTATTATTGAAAAAATTATTGAAAATTATACATGAGCCGGCTACGACTAAGGATTTGGATGACCCAAATACACAAAAAACTCGAATACATCATCGAAAAACTTCTGAATAGATGTAAAGTAAATGTAAACAATGATTGATTTGTACACTCTGTCCAACTTCTATAAGACCAGATGATGATCTGGTTGCTTTGTGCCATTGTAAACAAACAATGCTTCAACTTATATTCTAGTGTATTGGTGTTGGTGACTACCATACACTGCATGATTTTCATATGTGTGTGTGTGCAAGCGCTGAGCGTAAACCAAAAGTTTAGTATTTTCAAGTGTCAAGTTTCTATAAGACCAGTTACATTTTTTCGTTGTTTTAGTTGTTTTGATCAATAAATCAGGAGAATGCCAAAGGGAAAAGTGCTCACGGAGAGAAAAGAAAGACAAATCGATGCATTTTACGAATAAAATGTTTGTATCAGAGAAATTTCTTGTCGGATTGGACGATCCCATCAAGTAGTGCTCAATTATTTGACGAATCCTCAAGGATACGGTAAGAAGGAGAGAGCTCCACGTAAATCGAAGCTCTCTGACCGGAATAAGCGGGAGATAGCTAGAACAGCTTCGAATACCTCAAAATCGCTTATGCAAATGAAGTAATAATTAAATTTAAATATTACTCGGGTGATAATTCGTCAAGTTTTGGTAAAAAATCCACACATAAAGAGGGTTTAAAAAGTTAAAACTCCTCATCTTACACCATTTCACATTGGGAGACGTCTGAGTTTTGCCAAAGCTCACATGAACTGACAGTAGAACATGGTATGCTGTGACAAAAAATGTTTCCAAAAGAATACATTTCGTTATATATAACGAAATGTTCTTCAATGTATAGGTTATCTTCACTGGCGAAAACAAGTTCAATTCGAATGGTTCTGATGGTTTCAACGGGTACTGGCGTGATTCACGGAAGAAGGAACAGTATTTTTCAACCACGAATTTTGGTGGAGCATCGTACACGGTTTGGGCGGGATTCTGTGCGACCGCAAAGCTCAGGATAGCTTTTACATCATTCAAGGATTACATACATGTTCTGGAATCCTCTCTCCTACCGTTTTTGCGTGGATATCGTTACAAAAAATTCACATATCATATCATATTCACATCAGCAAGGAAACTAAGCAATGGATTAAGGACCAAAAACTTAATTTTTTGGACTGGTCGGCTCGCTCTCCAGACTTGAATCCTGTTGAAAATCTTAAGGGGATCCTTGTACGCAGAATCTACACGGAGGAGGAACGGTGATTGTAGAGCCACGATTGAAGAGCTCAAGGTCGCAATTTCGGAAAAATGGAAAAATATCGAGAAAATCGTTCTGTAGCATTTGGTAAATAGTATTCCAACACGAATTTTCCAGGTTTTTAGCTGAAATGGCATAGTTGCCAATTATTGACATGAAAATCAGCCGATTGTGTTGAGTTTTTCATTGATAATACTTATGAATTTTGAAATGTTCTCATAGAAACTGGACAGCTGAAATTATTAAATTGAAGCACAATAAATAAACAAACAACTCTTCTGAACGAAATTGACGTTAAATATACTTTATTCTAAGCATTCCACAATGTATTGAATGTATCTTGTTGAAATTCTAACTGTTTGTGCTATGTGGTCTTATAGAAGTTGGACAGAGTGTATGATTATTTGCATAACGTTTATTCGTCAGCCTCGTTTAATTGTCGTTTATCGTTCAAAGATCCACATTTCACCATACGGTAAAACTTCAGTCAAATTGTCTTCCTTATATCCAGAGTGGTTTAAAAAGTTGTGCACGGTCAAAGTAAAAATTCGTACAAGATCAGAACATACCTATGCTCGATATTATGATATCCTTCACCACAAACGCAGACACTACTTCCAATGATTGGGACCATATAGATGAGTATATAATGAATATTGATTAGACATTGGTCATCACAAAGCAATGCCCGAATACAAATTGGAGGGCCGCTACCCTCCCCCACCAAAATTTAGACAAATATAGAAATGCAAAATAAATTTGGATTCACATTGCACATTTCTCGAAAACTCTATTAATATACTTGTCGTTTGGTAATTCACTGTCAATATGCAAGAATGCGGTCATCTCGAGCCACTATCGATCGAATCCTACGCGATCATCCTGATCCGCTATCGACAAAACCTTGAGCGGTCATTCCGAGTCGCTATTGACAAAACCCATGTGGCCATATCGAGCCTCTATTGACAGAAACCTACGCGGTCATCCCAATCAACTATCGAAAAAACCTTGCGCAGTCATTCCGAATCGTTACTGACAAAACCCTACGCGGTCATCCCGAGCCGCTATTGACAGAATCCTGTGTGGTCATCCCGATTCACTATCGACAAAATCTGGCCGCTATTGACATAATCCTACGCGTTCATCCGCTAGCGACTAAACCTGGCGCGACCGTTTTGAACCGCTCTACGTTTCGAAAACGCTGTCACCCTACGTGATCATCCCGGCCTGCTTCCGGATCAGAACAGTAAATATACCTCGTGAAGATCCGCTGATTTTAGTATGTTGGTTATTCGCGCATAAAAAAATCAGTTTACATTTATATGTTTGTATTACTTGTGCTCGTTAGATTTACCCCACAGTCACGGGTGTCTACGATGAGTAAAATTCTTTGCTGATTCTAAATTCTCACATACAACACACATTCTCGGATTATTTACTTACTCTCTTCTGAAATAGATCGGATCAGAATCAAATCAGCATCGGGGAGAAACCCCGCTTTTTAAGTCTGCTCACGATTTCGAGGTACATGACAAATTCCATACCCTTCATTACACTCAACTTCAAACGACCACCAAGGGGAATGGCGAATCATTACCTTGAGGTACGACGCACAGTGCGGCGTCCCATAGAGAAAAAAAGTCAAAAAATTCACTTTTATATTCACCCAAATTAAGTAGGCGGTGTGTTTTATACATGTTTCAGGCATGCTGAAACGATCTCAGTAGCCTTGTTAGCCCACCCAAGAAGTTTCTTCTAAGCACGTGGCAAATTCATTTTCAGTGATTCATCACAGTTTCACATTGAGCTTTCGTTTACGTTCGATATCTTTTAAAGTGAAACCCCAAATGGCGACGGTAGCAACACGTAAGTATAATCCGTTTCCTTAACTATTATTGGGACATGCCGCAATCACTGTGAAAATAAACGCTTTTTTGTTAAGGTAGTTTTGTTCCTTAAGAAAAAAGTCACAGTAGGGTTGTGTCCGAGACACGACCGAATAGTTGACGTAGGATTCCGTTAGGCTATCTATTGATTTTGGATTGATTTTGGATACATCGTTAAACTCTTTGATAATGATTTGGTTTTAATAACTCTGTTAGGGAGCACATTTCGGTGGGAACAAAAGCTCCCCCTACTTTCATGTATTTGCAATGCCGATTTTCCCCAGGCAGCTTGGTTTTGATGTCTCTGTTAGGGAACATATTTCGGTGGGAACAAAAGCTCCCCCTACTTTCATGTATTTGCAATGTAGATTTCCCCCAGGCAGCTTTGTTTTGATTTCTCTGTTAGGGACCCGCCGCATGTGTCGTCAATTTCGACCAAATATATCCGACTTGCGCTTCCAAAGTTCCGCGGTTATGACGCTGCAGGAGGCTTATTCGAAGATACCAATTTGTGTGTTATCCATGCAAAACGCGTCACATCATGCCCAAGGACATCCAGCTGGCCCATCGTATCCGAGGAGAGCGTGCTATATTAGCTTAGCATATAATCAACGGCCCTTTTCAGGGCTCCCAATTTGATGGATTAGAGTTCAGAAAAGTTTTTTACAGGCCGAACTGGAAGGAGCATTTAGCGAAAATCGTGGTGTCGATGATAATTCGATACCGATAGGTGCCATGGATATGGATTTCATAATGAAGAATATGAAATATATGACATGATGTAGTGAATATATCAGAAGAAATTACTTTGGTGAAACTGCATTATAAAATTATTTGTGTACGAATGCCGCAATCGATAGTCGACTCTAATTTGCGCTGAGTAATTTCCTCGGAGGACTCGATTCCTCCTTTGAACATTAATAATCTCTTTCTGGCAAAACGATGTGGTATGAATCACATTATTTGAATGATAGAATGAAGAAGTTTTCTGCCAATTTCCTTCAACCTCCAAACGTATCTTTCTCCCGTTTGTCGTTTTCGCGTTCGCTAATCCTTTCTCACAACACCCATTTCTCGTTTGAGAAATTGTTGAGTAAACATTGTTTGCCAGTGCGCGTAGAGCGGGAATTCCTAAATATTCATTGCACCTCTAATAAATTGCCGAAAGACATGGTCTTACGTTGATCGCACTTGATTGAAAAAATCCAAAACGAAATGTATTTGGTCGCAGCATTATATGAGTAGAAAGCAAATAATCGCTCGAAAATGACTTGATTTTCGCGATGTGAAACATTTTCCGTTTTTCATGTTATGCATCCAATATCGGATACGAAAATTTCCACTGATGGGGAAAAAAATATTCAGAAGCTTTCCTGTTAATTGCGATTGATTGAAAAATAACAAAACCAAATGTATTTGGTTGCAGTGTTATATGGATAGAAAACATTAAAATAAACTCTTTCGCATGAATGTATTTTTCAATTTCCAGGGGAACTGGCAGATTATTTTTCAGCAACGTAGATAGCAACGAGAATTCCGCGCGTGTATGTGTTTTTTTTTTTTTTTTTTTTTTTGTAGAAGGTGGAAATCTTGCATAGACACCCAGTCGCCATGTTGACCGGATAGTGTGAGATTCGGTGACCGGAATAAATCGCCACAGTAAACAACTGCAACAGAAACAACCGCTTAGAAAAAGTGTAGTAGGCTAGAAATATTTGGCGCGGGAAAAACATCATGTGCCTCACATTTCTATTATAAATTTATTCTCTTGTTCTCGTTTTTCGAAATTTATTCTGAGGACAATGTAATGGGGACGAAGTCCCCATTTGGCGAGGATAAGGAATCGAGGCGGCCCATGCCGCCAAGATGACGCAATCCGAGTCCACCGCCGACCCGCCGTCGGAAGCGGCGGTGTCTCGCACGCAAACCTGGGATCCACTGATTGCCCGGTTAGTTTGAAACATAGGATACGATCCTTTAGCAATGTCCGACCGAGCTCTAGCGAGCGTCGGACGGTATACGTCTGCCCGGGGCGTTACGTTTGCCTGGGGCGATACGTTTGCCCGGTTAATTCTTGTTTTGAAATACAATACCGCGCCACAATATTTATAGCCTACTACACATTTTATAAGCGGTGGTTTCTGTTGCAGTCGTTTTCTGTGGCGATTTATTCCGGGAACCGTGAGATTCCTACTCACCAAAAACCACCTCCTTCTTCATGCCGTTTCTCTCCCGGAACCACCGTTTGGTATTACTTCGGGAGGAGGCTGTGCTTATGCACTCATTGCTCTGTGTTTCCTACGCTCATTCTTTGGTCTGCTCTCCATTTTCGTTGGAGTTCCGTCATTATTGTGACTATGACACAATTCACTGCGTTCCACGAGTTCTCGCTTTTACACATTTCGTGTACGATGTTATCGGCATTCAAATTGAGTCCGCATGCAGCGATCAACTCTCTTCTCTGCTGGACAAATCGAGGACATTCGAAGACCACGTGTTCCGCTGTTTCTTCTACTTGACCACACTCAGGACAGGATGGTGAATTCGCGTGTCCGAACCTGTTCAAGTACCGCCTAAAACATCCATGACCAGACAGAAATTGGGTCAAGTGGAAATATACTTCTCCATGCTTGCGCCCAATCCACTTCGTGATATTCGGAATTAGTCGGTATTGACTCTAGTCGTGATCTTTTTCGCAGTTCTCTGTTATTTTGCACGTCCGTTGTTTTTTCCTCGTAGCGTACGCTGTCTTCAACCAGGATAATGTCGATGGGAATCATTCCCGCTATCACGCATACCGCTTCTGCAGATATCGTTCGATATGCACTCGATACTCTCATCGCCATTACTCTGAGCGTTCTGTTTAGCAGCGTCCGATTTTGTCTTACTTCGAGCGCTGCCACCCAGACCGGACCACCGTAACGGAGTATCGATGTGGATACGCTGGCCAGAAGGCGCCTCTTGCTACTACATGACCCTGCGTTGTTCGGCATAATTCTAGCCATCCCTGTTGCGACCTTTGCTGCTTTCTCACATGCATATCTCACGTGGCTCTTGAAATTGAGTCGATCGTCAAGGATAACACCCAGGTACTTCAGTTCCCGTTTGGAACAGATACTGTGTTCCCCAACGGTGATTTTCGCTTGCTCCACAACTTTGCAATTGCTGACCAACACCATCTCGGTTTTCTGGTGTGCTATCTGCAGTTTAGAGTCGTTCATCCATTCTTCAACGGTTTTGATTGCCTCTGTACCCAACATTTCGACTTCTTCTCGGGATTCTCCGATCACCGTCAATAAAACATCATCAGCAAAAGCAGTGATTTATACGCCCCTGGGAAGCTTCAACAACAACACACCATCGTACATCGCGTTCCACAGTGTTGGGCCCAGAATGGAGCCTTGTGGAACCCCCGCTGTAATTTTATACGATTTCTGCCCTGTCACTGTATCATAAACTAAGACTCGGTTCTGGAAGTAGCTTTTCAGAATTTTACATACGTAGTCCGGGACTAGTAACCTATGTAGCGCTATCGCGATAGCTTCCCAACTGGCACTGTTGAATGCGTTTTTCACATCGATCGTGATTACGGCACAATAACGATTTCCGCGTCTTTTTTGCTTCAATGCTTTGCCGGCTGTCTCGGTTACTGACATGATAGCATCCATTGTCGATCTTTTTTTCCGGAACCCAAACTGCATTTTAGAGAGTCCGTATTCACCTTCACGTTCTGTGCACTTCATCAATCTGTTGAGAATGATCTTTTCCAGCAGCTTCCCGAGTGTGTCCAGAAGACATATGGGACGGTACGACGATGGATCCCCTGGAGGTTTCCCTGGTTTTGGTAGCAGTACCAGTCTTTGTCTTTTCCAGGTATCCGGAAAGTATCCATCATCGAGGCATTTCTGCAGCGTTGCCCTAAATATATCCGGGTACGCTTGAACCGCAGCTTTGACAGCCACGTTGGGGATTCCGTCTGGGCCTGGCGCTTTTTTAATTTTTAATTTTTTAACTGCCGCTATCAGCTCCTCTGTAGTAACTCTCTCGACAGAATCTTCGTTATGGTCGTATGGTGTAGGTGGCCAGCTCATAGGATCATGCTGCGGGAAAAGCCCTTCAATAATACTGTTCAGCTTGTCCGGGCAGGTCTCTTGGGGCGTCGAGGGACCTTTAAGTTTTGACATCACCACTCTATAGGCATTGCCCCAAGGATTCGCATCAACGTCGCGGCACAGTTCTTTGAAGCAGTTCTTTCTGCTGATTCTTATTTCGCTCTTGAGCGCGGCTCTCGCCGCTCTGAACACTTCCCTGCACTCTGTTCTTTCGGTGTCAATCCTAGCCCTTTGCATTCTCCGTCTGGCTCGGAGACAGCTTATACGCAGTGTGTTAATTGTCTCGTTCCACCAATATACTGGACGGCGTTCGTTTTTTGGCGTTGATTTCCGCGTCATGGTGACGTCACATGATCTCGTTACAACCTCTGTCAGTTCGACTGCATTTAAAGTAGAAGTTGTTCGATCCACCTGGAGTGCTTCGATGAAGAGGTTCTTGTCAAACTCCTTCAGCTTCCACTTCTTACACTTTGCTCTCGTCCCTCTCCTTGTTAATGGCGACTGAGTACTGACGGTGTAGCGAATCGCTTGGTGATCACTGTTGGTATAATCCTCGCACACTCTCCAGTTTATGTTCGATGCTAAAGACGGGCTGCAGAAGGTTACATCAATAATTGACTCTCTCCCATCCCTGCGAAAAGTGCTAGTAGAGCCCTCATTAACTAGTCTTATATTCAGCTTTGACAGTCCTTCGAGCAGACTAAACCCCCTCGCATTGGTAAATCTGCTCCCCCACTCTACTGCCCAGGCGTTGAAGTCCCCGCCGATGACTATGGGATGCCGTCCGATGAGCTCTTCCGTTATATTGTGGAGCATCTGGTCGAACTGCTCAATCGTCCATCTCGGGGGTGCATAGCAGCTGCATACAAAGATGTCGTTAATTTTGACAATCACGAACCCTTCATATTCACTGGATACAACTTCCTGGAAGGGGTATTTTCCCAACGTCGTAATTGCGGCTATTTTAGCTTTATCGGTTACCCAATTTCCGTTGTCTGGGGGTACCTGATATGGCTCTGCTATGATCGCCACATCGCATTTGATTTCATATGCGGCTTGCCATAGCAATTGTTGTGCCGTGTCGCAGTGGTTGAGATTTATTTGTGTTACCTCCATTTACTTGTTGCTGCCAGCGCTCTTTTAAAGAATGGGCATCTCGAGCCTCCGGTGACGTGATCGTTATCTACCTCCGTCGTACAGAGCATGCATCTTGGAGGCTTAGTACACATTTTCGCTAAGTGCCCCTTATTACCGCATCTTAAGCAAGAGTCCGATCTATCAGGTCCATTGCAGTTTTTAGATTGGTGGCCAAAGTCCATGCATTTAAAGCATCTCATCATTTGCTGAATAGCCCTTAGAGGGCACACCGTCCATCCAACTTTTATCTTGCCAGTCTCTAGCAGTTTTCTTGCTGCGATTCTTGGCAGTTTTATCACTGCTGTTTGTGTACCTCCAAATGCTTTCCTCAGTCAAATTGTTAAGGAGACATCGCTAAGTTCGAACTGTTCGTTCAGGGCTTCTCTCAGCTCGTCGTCTGTTGTGATCTCATCCAGATTTCTACATTCGATCGCTATCTCTTGGGAAAGAGCCCTAACTTTCGCCGTTTCTCCCAGAGATTTTTCGACTAGCTCTCTATATGTCGAACTTTTAATCGTTGGGTTCTTCTTCAATTCAAACAACATTTCTCCATTCTGTGTTCGTCTTATCCTGGCCACGTTTTCCCCAAGATTCTGTAAGGACGGATCTTCTTTCACCTTCCGCAGGATCTCGGCATAGGTCGCAACCCCCGCTGCGCTCACAATAAGAGCTTCTGGTTTCTGCCTCTCCATCTTAGGCTTAGTTTTTCCTTTCTTTTTGTTTTCTTTTTTCTTCCTTTCGACTGTATGCCACCCGTTCGGATCTTCATTGTTTTGCTTATTTTCATCCCTAGCACCTTCACTGCCATCTTTGTGTTTTTTCGTCTCCTTCTTTTCTTCTGGAGTTTGTCTTCTCCTCTTTGCGGTTAATGGGGTAGAGTCTACCGTCGGTGTCAAGATTACTTCCTTTGCCTTACTCTGCACAGCTTCTTTCAGAGCATTCTCCGCTTTTTCTGCTCTTGCCCGCCAGGTCTGCTGTTCACGTTCAGCTATCGCAAGCGCGGATCTTATTTTTACGGTAAGAGTTCTTATCACCGCATGAACATTACTACGAGGTTTGATGTATTCGTAGAGTTCTTCACTTGCCTTCATGGCTTCGCTCAGCTTAGTTCTCACATGCAGGCTTGGCTGCTCGTCCGCGGTTTTGCTGTTGTTGGATTTTGGTACCTGATATTGGTTCAAAATCGGTGATCTCATCACCTGTCCCCTTCTTGCGAAGATGTTTACGTCTTCTTGTTCGCTCTCGATTTCGATTGTATTTTGTGTGTACTCCATATGTAAGTGGGTCCCACCTTAAGGCCGCTATCTCCACTCGGAATGTGCAGTCGCTTAAGTGATCCCATGGTTGTCTATGCAAGCAGGGAGGCCATGCAAAGGGTTGGCACGATCCTTCATGGGGTACCGTGCTCAGAGCCGGATCAGCGCAAGACAGGAATGCAACATCTGAGCCCACACGATCAACGAGTTTTGAACGTACCTGAAGGCCTGCCAGGTTTTTAACGGGACGGAGGCAGTCACGCCATTAACCCGCTAGCCGTTTCAAGAAGGTGTCACCCTGCTCTACTAAAGTAACGGAATAGCGCGGCTGTCAGCCCTATAGCGTCTTTTCCAAATCATTCCAAATCAGTCATGCGTCGTTATTACCAGTATGCCGTAATTAGAATCTCACTGGCGTCGATCCTAATATGCTCGTTGGCATTCCTTCCTTCACTGTGTGTCGCGGTATTTCCCCCGCGCTAGCTCCCTAGGGCTTTACCGCGCCCTTACTCGCGATTAGTCGCCTCTTACGACAGGGACAGGGACCAAAAACCCGGAACGCTATTCTAGGCCGGCAGCTCCACGGCAAACACCGTTCATCAGCGTTTTCATGATAAACGAAATTAGCTTCACAACAACAGCGACAACATGCTCCAATCGCTGTTCAATCATAACTGAGTGGGTTTACGAGCGGCGCTCGCTTATATACCGATTGGTGATTTCAATAGCCTGTTTTGAAAGCAATTTTAAGACTATTGAAACAAGTTTTCGAATCAAAAAGTAACAAGTATATGACGCGTAGACATTTTATCTTTCAAATGAAGTGTTTATCATACCATTTCGTTCAGTTGTTTAAGAGCTATTAACGCTCAAAATCTCGGTCTCCAGCGTAACGCTTTCGTTCTCGAAACTTTGGTTTTACACCCCGGTATAGAAATGAAAGACGTAGTCCTACGTCAAAAGACGGGTGGGTAATGTCGGGGACATAACCGGAGTGACGTAGGACTATACAACGGGGACAGCTTTTGTTAAATATATATTTTAAATAATTTGTTTTATTTTCTTCTCCTACGTGAATACCTACCTATCTACCTGAAAAATGGATTAGTTTACTGTTTACTCTTTATGAACATGTTGATGGTTCTGAAAAGAACCTTTGGTGTTGTGTTTTTGTTATCACTCGATATTCCTATCTTGTTCGGTTAAACCTTCCTGTTTAGCTATTGCGTTTGCCACTCGCCATAGCTTTCACAGTTGGAATTTTTTTCCCATCCAGCTTGTGACATGTTGTTCAGTAAATTAAATTTAATGCGACGTGACGGAGAAACACTTTGCCACTCACTAAAAAGTTGCCTTGATGAGCGCCGAACCGAAGCTGCTCTGTTCTTGATGCAGGTTTTCTGATTGTCGTGAGCAGCTTTGCAAGCCAACTCGAGCACTCCGACGGCCGAAACTCTATAATCGCTGTTAGGTATACTGGTGCTCCGGCACGGCACCACATGGGTTTACGGTTTGAAAGAAAATAATATATTTTTTTGTTGTCCTCGTGTTTTATACTCTAGCGGTACACACTCACAGGATAGAGACAAATCGGCAGACTCAGCCAGAGGGGCGAGTCCAATGAGACGAACGATTGAGCGTTAAAAGGGAGCGATGGCAAAGTTTAAAGCCTCTTAAAAACAAAGAAAGAAAGAAAAAAAATACATTCATTACTATTTGTTCGCTCGTTGGATTCACATGCAGGCTAAAAAGGGTCCTTTTCAGGATCACAAAATTATCTTCAATCTAAAGAGTTTATTGTTTTGTTATCACTCGATCTCCCCATCTTGTTCGGCTAAACCTTCCTGTTTAGCGATTTGTTGCCACTCGCCACAGCTTTCACAGTTGGAAAATTTCTTCCCATCCAGCTTTGTGACATGTCATACAGTAAATTACATTCAATGCGACGTGCCGAAGCGCCACTCACTGTCGCATTGAAGGCGATTTTAACCTGTAATTGAACATTTGCGATGACAGTGGTACAGTGTCGACTTTCAATGTGGGGTCATAATTTGGATCTCTATGTTTACAAAAATGTCCAACTGAATAAGTCGCATTACATGTCCGTCCAATTAGCTAAATGTCGAACTAATAGTAAATTACTGTACTTTCAATCTGGAAACAATTTAAGAATTCGTGAAAATGGAATAATCAGGAAAGTCCCCAACTATCAATAAGCTCAGAACAACTGCCAAATTCACATACTCATCAGATCCTGGCAAACAAATTATGAAAAAATCAATTTGTGTTTTATTATTATTTTGGATATTATTTTAGAAAGCATTGAACTGTATTTCGTAAACTCTTTTTTGAAAGGTTCAATGGCCCTGATAAGCGCCGTGTTTTATGGAATGGTTCCAATTTAGAAAACTTAGTACTCGTGGTTTTGAAAACAACCATTTCGAACGCCCTCGATGCCGCCTTGTTCTGGATTTGCCACCAAAGCAGTTTGTATAAAGAACGAACTTTTTTCTTCTGCTACCTGATGCCGTTTTGCGATTGCGTTTGCCTCTCGCCACTCGCTGCAACTGCCTGTTGTCTTGATGTCCACCGAACCGAATGTGTTCTGTTCCGAATGCGGGTTTTCTTATCGTCGCGAGCAGCGAGCAGCTAACTCGATCATTTCGGCGGCCGAAACTATATAACGCCGGCTAGGTGGACTGGTGCACTGGTACTAACGCGCTTGGCCTAGCTACCCTTGCGGGGAACTTCAGATCAACACGGTTCGAGCGGGATTTTGTCTTTCCCTTCACTTTTCCTCCTTTACCATGTCCAGATATGGCTGCTTGGGTTGGTTTGTTGATGTGTTGTGATGCGAACCGATGTGGTGTACGGTTTGAATGAGAATGATCGTTACGGAAGGAAGGAAGGAAGGTATTGTATTATAGAGACTTTAAACTTTTGCAGTTCATTCGTCTCTAGCCTTGAGAAAGGCCCTTTGAAAACTCTACTCTACTCTACTTCAGCGCTACCACCTCCGCCCTCTTGCCTTGAGAAAGGCACTCGATCCCTCGCCGTCCAGCTCGTCCAGCAACGATGTTGTCCAGTCGGTGTCCACATAAAGAATGATCGTTACGGCAGCGGAGCGGGGATTTTTAAGCTGACTGGTTGGCTCGAGAATTACGCATGTGTGAGACTGCGACCAATGTTTCGTTCATTTTTTCTGTTTCCTTTCCAATCGCGCTTCATTCTATTTCGCTGCTGCTCTGGTTGCCCGTTTTGGTCGGTACGATTTGAGGAGAACTAAATGGACCAATCAAAAATGGGCACATAGTGCATTTTGACAATGCTTGATATTTCACAATTATTCAATTATTTATCTCAAGAAAAACGAAATGTTATTCGTTATGATAGATGCGTAGATATATTTCCTATCAATTGATGCAAAAACCTTTGCGATCTATTGAGAAATGCTCGAGTTATAAGCGTTCCAAATCTTGCATTTTTTCCTATTTGTTCAGTGCCTAGATTTCCATTTCACCCCCTATATCTTCCGGTTAGACGTAGTCCTACGTCAAAAGATATTACAATTTTTCAATTCCGCGGAGTTCCGCTCCAGAACACTCCTCAACTTTTCAGTCATTATACCCTTGATATTCTTCAAGTGATTCTTGTTGCTCAAGTCTGCTCTTCTGACCACAGTTTACGTTTTTTAAATGATATTTCTACAATCAAGAATAAGCAAAATTTTCGAACAATGGCTCCCAGTTGACCCCTCCCAAAGAAAAGATCGTTTGTTCACGTTTTTGTTGAGTTTTTATGATACGGATGATTTCTCTAAAGAATTTAAAGGAGAGCTTTTGAGATTTTGCAAAGTTTATTGATACAAAATTAACCAGAGATGGTCGAAATGCTGCAGATCATATTCAAAATTCGTAAAGCAAAATTTTGACTGGTTGTCAAAACAACAATGCACCTAAAGAGCTTGCATTCGTTGCCAATGTATCAAACTGTTCGAGTGGAAATCAGGAGAAAACACTGACGGCGGCACAACCACTGGCTCTATATGTTGATTTAGATCTCTCTGAAAGAAAGTACAATGTACTTCGAAGTACTTTGAATAAAATACATCCTAATTTGCTACCAAGTCAATATGCATTGAAACAAGAAAAAGCAATAATAACTCCTAAATTGATCTCTGCGACCGAGACGTCTGCTGAAGTAGATTTACAAGATCTTATGAATTGCACCTCCACTAGCATCGTCAAAGGAATTTCGCTAATGACTTCCACTTCAGTCAATCTCGTCTGTAAATGGGGTTTTTACGGCAGTTCAGGGCATAGTGCATACAAGCAAAAGTTTACAGAAGCAGGAAGTTCAGACGAAAGTTTGTTAGTCGTTAGTCGGAACCAGTACCCTTAAAACTGATCGACTCCGCAAATAACGCTATCATCTGGATGAATCCTCGGCCAAGTTCAACATCGTACTGTAGACCGCTTAAATTTGTGTTCACGAAGGAAGACTCACAAGCTATTCATGGCATTCAGTCAGAAATGGAGAATTGGAAAAATAAAACGTTACAGATTTTCATCATCAACAACGATAGCGCTCAGATCGTTGTAATCGTTTTTGAATTCCATCTTACTATGATAGATGGAAAGGTGGCAAATGTACTTTCCGGAACACATGAATACATCGAAGGCTGTTGAGACAGTACCAAATACCGAAAATTGCGAGTTAGGCCTGTCACCACTGCATTGCAAGATAAAATGTTTTGAATGCGTAATTCACATCGGTTACAGGTTAGCATTATAAAATGTTTAATAGTGTATAAATAATAACTATCATTCATTTCAACAGATTGCCGTTCGAAACCTGGCAAGTGAAAACTGCTGAACATAAGCAAGAGTATGAAAGCAGGAAGCGAGAAATTCAAGAGGCGTTCAAGTCAAGGATGGATCTAGTTGTCGACAAGCCGAAACCGGGGTATGGTTCAAGCAATGACGGCAACACTGCACGAAAATTTTGCTCGGATCCACAAACCAGCTCGGAAATAACAGGGGTAAGTGTGGGGCTGATAACGAATTTCGAATTTCGTATAATATCGTCGGGGCGAAAAATTGAAATGTCCAAATACCAGAAACTATTGTCGGATACAAGAGATCTCTACATAAGCCTGTACGGATGGTATTTTATGCCTGTAACTGTGCATAAGTTATTGGTACACAGTTCAGATATTATGAAAGCATTTGATCTGCCTATTGGCCAGTTATCGGAAGTGGATTTAGAAGCTACACACAGGCTGATCAGGGAGAACAGGTTGAAGCATACAAGGATAGCATCAAGAATTTACAGTAATAAGGACTTGATGAACTATATGCTGCTTTCTTCTGACCCTTCCATAGCAGAGAAGAGAAAAACTATAGCGAATAATCATCACACGAATGTCAATGTTATTTCTTCTTTTTTTTGCTGATACAGTTGAATTTGATTCTGTTTGTCTTAATAATGAAACTGAATAGTTTACAAAATAATCGAAATATGTAAGAAAAGAAATAAGACATAAGCTTTCTCATCACATTAATTAAAAGAGGTGTACTTATTCATAAACTAACAAATATTACAAAATAGAGAAAAAAAATACCTTTAAAGAAAATTCCAAAATAATAAATAAATAACAAATAGTGTACAGTTTCTCCTGCTATACAATACATGTATGGAATGTAAAAATTGAATGTGACCCTAGAATAGAAAACATTTATAAATTGAAAAATCACCACAGTGGCGTTTGCGTAACTTTTCCATCGGATGAAAAATAGAAGATTGTATATCCGGAAAGCATTTTATTTCTTCATTACATTTTTAATTTGACGTTTAAAATACTTTTGCGGTTATATACAAAACGTTAGTCTTTTATGCAAACAAAATCGTATAAAGCATTAATCTTTTATGCAAAGAGTAAAAATATATAAATCAAACATTGCCCTAGAGTAAAATGTATTTAATTGTTAAAAATGAAGCATTAGCAACTTAAACGAAAAAATTTATAAAAAAAAATTAAAAACCACCACGGTGGCGTTTAGGTCACTGTGTCGTCGGATGAGATATAAAAGATTGTGTGTTGTTAGCCTTTTATCTAAACAGGAGAAGCATTCCAGAGAACAATTTAATGTTATGTCACTATTAATATACTATACACTATTAATTTGGCGCTTAAGACACTTTTGCGATTACGTATAACACATAAGTCTTTAATGCAAATAGTAGATTTCATCATAACTAACATTTTTTTCCATTATACCTATCCAAAAAAATGACTATAAGGATTGTTTTGATTTTTGTCCCTCATCCCCATATATTCAACGCACTGTGCGACGGGGGGACATCCACCGGATTCACTGTTTGGAAAAGACCCTAAGAGAATCAAACCTCTTCCAAATCGGGTTCAGTTATAGCTAGCTAACTACAAGAGCTCGCGGTTAAATGCACGAGAAAGAACCACTCAAATGACACAACAAAATGAAAGGACAATGCAAACTTTTTCAAAAATAACATGATCTATGTAACGCTGCAAACCGCCAACACAGTATCAGTGGCCATCCTTTTCACATTCCGTACAATGTTCAAGAATCCGATTTCTTCACAAAATTTCACATTGTATAAGAAAACTCACTTGCAGTGTGGGTGATTTCTCAGTAAAGAAAAAAAAGGAATATTCAGATTTTCTGCTGGAAATTCAGCAGTCTAGCAGGATCGCCAAAATGTGTGACAACTATTACCGAGGAATCACCCAACACGCTCTGTGCAGCCGAATCACTTTTTCAAGGTTATTGTCATAGCCTATGGTGTCACACAGGAACAATCCTGTTGCTCCAAGAAAGACATCAGACGTTTACCATGAAGTTGTTCATTTACCTAGTCACCGATGATAAAACTTTTTTCCATAGCTCAAAAACTGCTTTGAAAGCAAACTATTGAAATCACAAAAACCTATAAATATTGGTGAAATAAAAAAAAATCTATGAATGTGCTGGATTTTCAATCAATGTCAGAGTTGGTCAGCCGGCGATGTATGCCGTCAGATGACCATGAAAGCTCAATAAATATTGTACTCGCCCTGACCAACCTCAGTTTCTATTATGCTACCATGTTGAACGAACGTGCACAATTTCTCGCCTCAGAATACATTCTCAGAATATGCGCAAAGCAAACATTATGCAGAGCTTGAACTGACGGACAGGAGCAATGAGAAATAGGGAAAGGGTGGTAAAGACGGACACCTCGAGTAAACGTTGATTCTTCTCGTGAGTTTCACCAAAAATATATAGCTATTCCACCACAAAATGATAGTCTAGGTCTCTTTTTATAAAAACATTTGAGGGGCTCAGAATGCAAGGGGTGTGAGTGACTTGATCGATTTCTCTTCGTCAACTGTTTCTTTGATTAATAACTCAACTGCAAAAACGTTCCAATTTGAGTTTGCTATAGAATCTGATAGATGAGGTTCTGACCTACCTTCCACATTGTCAAATACAGCTGGGAATGAGGGAATGCAGCTAAGTTATGACCAAAAGAGAGAGTCGATGTAGAGAAATCGATCAAATCACTTACACCTCTTTCATTCTAAGCCCCTCATTTGTCAAATTTTGCAAAATTAATGTGTCTGGCATAGTGATGTCTACTTAGATTTTTCATTTATTCGATTATCGATTAATCGTTGGAGCATTTTTCAATATTCGATTCATTCGAATAATTGTATTTCAATATTCGATTAATCGAACGAATATTTATTTCTTGAAATAATCACGTATCACGTTGTCATTCTGGTCGCGTGGTCTATCGGATTGTCGATGTTAGATGCTTGGATAAAAAATGTTGGATAAAAAAAATATATATAGCTTAATTCTTAGCCTAAAAATACATTAACCTTGAGAAAGATTCATTCTTTCATTAATCGCGATTACAGTGAGAATTATTCGATGTATTCATATTTTGATTTCAAATTATTCGATACAAAATTAATCGATTAAACTTTAGATATTCGATTATTTGAATTAATCGAACGATTAACCGACGTCTCTAGCCCGGCATCTTTGAAAAAATAAGATTGAGTCGGGAAAGACGGACACCTGGGGTGGGAAAAATGGACACTAACTGAAAATTCGAGTTTATGTACTCGATCAGCTTTGGAGCTCTTCAAAAAAGCTTTAAAACTGGTCGAACAAAAAGGCTAGAATAAAATCAGATAGAAGGGCTTGTAATTTTTCTCATTCTACCATGTCTAAAATAGCTTCCGGTATTTGGAAAGACAAATTCGGATTACGTTTTTAAAACCGCTCTGCTGATTCGTCGATGATACCTGGTTGCAATTGCAAACGTACTTAGTGGACATGTGTTATAAAAATAAGATGGAGATAATCAAATTGTTAAAAAAATGTTTGTTTTTAGTCGGTGGGGTGTCCGTCTCACCCGACTTGATTAGTATTTTATTTTCGTCAATTTTTCTGGAGTAAAAATGAGAAAACTTCACAGCCGTTGTGAGATTTGGGGGTGGCGCCATCTGTTGGAAATTCCCAGGACTTTTCAGCCCATGTAGTATCTGCAATGACGTTTCCTTAGGTGCCATAACCTTGCGTCTGCAGTTCGGTGTGCATACGAGTTCCAGTGTCACTTCGTTCAGCCGGCAAAGAGGTATTAACGCTCAAGAAAACGAAAACGAAACACTCTCGTCTACGAAACTATGTACTAATACCTTAGTACAGAAATGAAAGACGTAGTCCTATCCCAGAATTAGGGAATGCGGATTCGAAATGCGCGCTTTACTATGGAACACACGAAAGGATTCACTCGTAGATGTTTTGGGAATAAAACGTTAGTTAGCACGACCAAACATTTTTTTTGTCTTGATTTATCCGTTAAATGGAAGTCGAAATTTATTCACGTTCACCCCGGGTTCGTCGAGCTAGCCTGGCAAGGCAAAAGAGTTCACGTTTATTCATCATCATTATATAAATATATTATGTAATTAACGCGCAATCTTATCTTCAAAACACCGCCCAGCGTTTATCGTTCGCATTTAGACAATGGGATTTGATCACTTAGGATTTACCATAAAAAAAATTTCCATTTAATTTTTTCCAGTTAAGACTAATGATTAAAATAGTAATGATTATAAATAATAATAACTTATAATTTCTTTATAATGCTCCAACCATAAATCGCTAGCACGTCAAGATGGTGGGTAGGTTATGAATGATATTGTTACCAGAATACCGAAAAGCATCCCTAGAAATATGATTTTTGTTTCTAATACAGTTGTTAAAATGTACAAAACAGCTAAGCGAGCGAGATAATCTAATCTACCATGAAATTTATCAACGCATTATGGTCGTGTCGTGAAATAGGAGATCATATATCTAATCTATTGTTCAAACCTGCCTCTTTTCGAAACAGACTATCAAACTGTCGCCCCGCCTAACAACATTCTCATTTCCACAAATATTCAATACCCCCTTATTAATGGCGATTCCCAGAAAATCAACAGTATATGTTTATCATAAAGTATTATTCTTTATATTTACCAAAATCCAATATCGATGATCGGATTACTAAATCAATCGGGAATCGATGTTCATCGAACCGCCAATTATCGAAAAGCCGATTACGTATCTATGACTTACAACGCAGCATCTAATATTATCATTATGTCTGTCATTCACACCCTGAACCGGAACTTCAGATCCCTGATCTGATGTGTCCATCATGGGTTTGGATTGGTTTCATTTGCATTTCTTAAGGTCGACTTGGTGTTACACGTGCGGCAGAAAACCAGGATTTTTTTAACCTGACATTTTATGACATAATCGGGAGTTGAACGCAATTATTGTTTCGGAACCATAAGTCATACGTTTGTAGGTGCGTTTTTCGTTGTGATGTTATTATTCCAATCAACTAAACTTTCGTCCTCCGTTAAGTTAGTTTGTGTTCATTTCAATAGTTCTAAAATTCTTAACAACTCTTTCACTGGATCCCACGCTAAGTTTTCGGATGTACCGTTACTCCGGCAAGAACAAGTCTTCCATAAATTCCCACACAAAAAAGACACTATTCTAACGCCAACAAACTGACACCCACCTTCTCGCTTCGCACACAACTTTTTTTTCGCCAGCGCTCTCAAAAAAGTATTAGAACTTTTTTTTCATCGTCATATAATTTCTTCCCAATGTGATAAATTTACCTGTTCCAATCCCTTTCTCCGTCCCTTCCTTCGTTAGCTTCACATTCGTGGGTCAGACGGCAAAGGCAGAGTTGTAATGTTGAGAAACGAAATGGAATGAAACACCACCAAGCAACGAATCCATATCGCGGGCTGAGCCGATCCTACGCTTGTCCCGTTATCCTCTCACTCTCGCTTTGGTTCTTATTTTCTATTGCTACTCATCCTTCCTTGGTTACATCATCATCCTTCAAGCGGATGCTTCTCTGGTATGTTTTTCAGATGGGATTTTTATGTTGGGTTAGGTTATCAGGTTTTTTCTTCCTTTGATGTGTGAAGATACCAACATCAGTTTAATCGAGGGGTGATAGGAATTGGGGTTCGGCGTAATCTCACAAGTTCTTCGGATCATTCGGACGCCCCTCAGCATGATCAAAAGGATCGCGTTTTTTTCGGCGATTACTGCGGGTGTTTTTTTCTTCTATTCGAATAAAAAAAAAGGACACGCAGTGTGCGAGGATAAAATTGTTTGAATTCTCGCGTACCTCTATTTTACTACCAATTTTATGGATATTTGAAACTGTGGTTCGAAACGAATGTTGGATAGTGGCGGTGAAGTGCACTTCATAAAAAAACTCAAAGATTTTTAATTATTAGAAAAAAGTGAGACTGAGTGTGGATACGTGAGAACCGGTTTTTATACAGATAGAATCCTGTTTTGTTCCTAATTGCTTCCATTCGTTTTCGTTTCGAAACTCCTTTTCTATCGGCGGCCAACCAGTTTCTTTGTTTGGAACGCATTTCATGCTCCTATAATGTAGGATAAAGAAACTAGTTCTGAGGATAAGACTTTGCCTCTGGGAGCCGAGGCACGGAGTCCTGCTTTTAATAAACTCCTTCTGGATGCTTCCAGATTCTGAGTGGTACTAAATATTTTTGGCACTGATACAAGGCTTGAATGTAGCAGGTTTCGAGGTCTTTTGTAATACAGGTCGGACTTGATTATATATAATCGCAATTTTACTTTTAACTTTAATTTTCGGATCCAATACACAATCGAATCACAAAAAAGCTATTCTTCTATTAATGTTTGATATTCATACATTAATGAAAAAATTGTTTTCTTGAGATTCGATTATGTATAGAATTTGAAAATAATTGTTGAAATAAAATGGTCGACTGTATATTGGGTTGGGGAGAAAGAAATGTCGGATATTGTCAATATATGGCAACACTTAAACATATCTTGTGTTGTACTTATCGCATCGGGTCATACTATACGGCTATTTAAAGACGACAATCTGTGCTACAAGTGTCGTTTTGATATTCCTTTTCAGTCGCAAGTTATAGCGCGTCCAAGATGGAGTCCACCAAGCAAGAAATTCGCCATATTTTACGTTTTTACTACCTGCGAGATAAAACAGCAACGAAGGCGGCCGAAAAAATTCGTGTAGTTTATGGACCCGATACTATAACGATTCGCACAGCACAGCGTTGGTTTGATCGATTTCGTTCTGGTGTAGTGGTTATCGAAGATACACACCGTACTGGTAGGCCAATCGTCGTGGAAACCGATAAAATCGCAGAAATCATCCAAGTAGACCGGCATGTGAGCACTCGCTCGATTGGCCAGGAACTCAGTATAGATCATAAAACCGTTTGGAACCATTTGCAGAAGATTGGATTCCAAAAAAAGCTGGATGTATGGGTGCCACACAAGTTGACGCAAAAAAATCTTTCAGACTGAATCAACACCTGCGATGCATTGCTGAAACGGGACGAGCTCGACCCATTTTTGAAGAAGATGGTGACTGGTGATGAAAAGTGGATCATGTACGACAACCTAAAGCGAAAAAAGTCGTGGTCGAAGCGTGGTGAGCCGGCCCAAACCATCGCCAAGCCCGGATTGACGGCCAGGAAGGTTTTGCAGTGTGTTTGGTGGGATTGTAAGGGAATCATCCACTATGAGCTGCTCGATTATGGCCAGATCCTCAACTCGGTTCTCGACTGTGAGCAGCTTGACCGTTTGAAGCAGGCGATTGACCAGGACGGCCAGAAATGTGTTCAGCTTATTCAATATTCTATCCAGTACGGCCATAACAATTACCTTCAAATGCGTTTCTCTCGAAACTAGTTTTTTTTTAAGTGGCGTACATGGTATCTCGAGTTCTACTGAACCGATTTCTGTCGAATTCATATGAATATAATCTGTATGCATCTCTGTATCACATGAACCTATAAAAAATCATAACTTCCTAACTTTACAATTTCTAAAAAATCGGGAAATTTAAAAAAATTCAACAGCATTTTTTTCGTCAAATGGCCGCCATTTTGTCAAAAAAACATAATAGTGATATAATGGATAGTAAAAATATTCTTTGTTTTATTTTTTCGGAACTCGAAAAAACGTCCGATATCCGTGTCTTTACACTAGAATACCTCCTTAAATGATTTCATTGTGATTAAAAAAAATATTAATACAGTAATGTATTAAATAATATTAAATAGTAATGTATTAAAAGCTAAAAAGAAAATTCGGACAGTACAGGTTGGACTTGATTATCCGGAGTATTGATTTTTTTTCACTCCGGATAATCGAATCTAGGTTGACCCGTCTATATGTTTGTGACTTTGTTACTTTGTATGTAGCGCTGTACCACATTAATAGAAATTTAACCCCCCTTCCTGTTGACCGATTGATCTGAAATTTGGAACAAATCTTTATCTTTGGTGTCATTATAAAACTGTATATTCCATGATCTTGAAAATCCAAGATGGCGGCCGTTACAAAATGGCGGATTATGTATATATTTTCTCAAAATTCCATCAATATGGGTATCGAATGAAAAGGCTTGACCAGTAGAACATAATTATTTATGGAAAATGTAATCGAAGATGGCTAACGCTACAGAATGGCGGATTACATATTTTCTCAGGACCCCATCAATATGTATATCAAATAAAAGGGCTTGACTAGTAGAATACCGTTATTTATGAAAAATGCAAATGCAAAATTGCCGCCACCACAAAATAGCGCCATATATTTTTTTTTCTAAACCTCTTCAATATGGGTATCAAAAGAAAGTTCTCGACTAGTAGAACATAGCAGATCATGAAAAATCCAACTCCAAGATGGCCGCAGTCCCCAAACAACTAATTACTTTTAAAATGGTTTCTTTCAGCATGAACTGTTTGTATGTATGATTGAATGTTTGTAGGGTTGTCTCAAATTAATAAAAAATTTAAGCAGTTCCTGTTGACTGATTGATCTGAAATTTGGAAGCCACCTTCAATTCCACTGTCATTATAAAGCTACGTATTCCATGCTCTTGAAAAATTCAATTTTGGCAAATCAAATGAAATGATTTTACTAATAGAATACAGTACATCAAGAAAATATTCCGAAGAAAATATCTGTATTATTCAAAAAATTATTATTTTTTAAATTTTTTACCTAACTTTCTTCGGAATATCTTGATGATGTACTGTATTCTATTAGTCGAATCGTTTAATACAAATATTCTTTATGGTTGGTTTTATTTTGGACTACAGGCTGTAAGCCCGTTAGTCTTCTTAAAATTAAACATGAATACAGAAAACATGAAAATACAAACTTAAAACTTATACATTAATTTGATCTCTTAAATGTAATCTTAAATAATAATCTTAAATATATCTCTTCTTCGAATTTCTTCTGATGTAATATTTACAGAAACAACATTTTGCAGCACGTTGAACTCACGCATAAATCTGGCTGTCGGTTCATGCTGGGTGTAGTTTCTGTTTCTCAGTGGTGTGTCAAACATCCTCCGTCGACGAAGCGAAACGGGACTGGTGTTATAATGAATCCTGTCGTAGAGACGCGGGCTTATGATCCGTCCGTTCAGTACGTTGCAACAAAAAATGTTATGTCTGCAATTTTGTGCCTGCTGCTGATGGTATCCCGATCTACCAAACAGCAGAGATCTTTTTATGGTGGCCGGGGTTCTTCTCTCCATCCCAGATTTCTGAGCGCAAATTTTAAGAACTTCTTTTGAACATTTTCAAGTCTTTGAATTTGTAGGTCGTACTGCGGTCGCCACACCACAATCGCAAAGTCGAGTTTGGATCGTACAAAGTAGGTGTAAATTTTTAGGATTGCGTGCGGATCGGTAAAGTCCTCCCCGAAGCGACAAGTGAGTGCAAATAGTTTCAGCGCTTCTTTGACCATTCGCTCTATGTGGCAATTAAACGAAAGAGATCGATCCATCGTCACGCCTAAGTCACGAACATTCTCTACTTATTGTAGATTCGAACCTTCCAGCCTATAGTTGAAGTCGAATATTGAGGGGATTGCAAAAAATACATGGTCGATCATTTTGTGGCGGCGACCTTTTCGAATTTATGTTTTTCATAGTGTAGTGTATTCTCCAACTCCATTCCATAGCTCCATAGCTCCATTCCTCCATAGTGTATTCTCCAACACAAATCCATTCAGCCATTTTTTTTAGTGGTGGCCAAATTGAATTTTTCAAGATCATGGAATACGCAGTTTAATAATGACAGTAGAGTTAAATCCGCCTTTTTGTAGTGGCTGCCATTTTGGATTTGCATTTTTCATAAATAACTGTATTCTACTAGACATTTTTGGGGATCAATAAGTGCCACTCATTTTTTCAAATTGACCTTCCACCTATTGGAGGGATCGAAGCTGTTGCTTGTCATGCAAACATCAGAGGCCTCTGTATTGTCAGCTTGTATTGGCCTCCGAGAGCTGCGGTTAGCTGCAAACAACTTGATGACATGTGCTCACTCCTTCCTGAGCCACGTTTGATCTTGGGAGACTTCAACTCTCACGGAACTGCCTGGGGGGAACAGTTTGACGACAATCGTTCATTGTTGATATATGACCTTTGTAACAGCTTCAATATGACCGTTTTGAACACTGGGGAAACAACACGTGTTCCTAAACCTCCTGCTAACCCAAGTGCTCTTGACCTCTCGCTTTGCTCGAATTCACTATCGTTAAATTGCAAGTGGAATGTAATCCAGGACCCCAACGGTAGTGATCACTTGCCAATCAAAATTTCCGTCACCATTGGGACGAATTCTTCTGAATCTATAAACATGGCATATGACCTCACAAGACACATTGACTGGAAAAAATATGCGGACGTGATTGCTCTAGCCATCAATTCCAGAGATGGCATACCTCCATTGGAGGAGTATAACTTCCTTTCTCGTTTGATATATGACAGCGCGGTTCGCGCTCAAACGAAATCCATCCCAGGTTCCACCATTCGCCGAAGGCCTCCCAATCCATGGTGGGATAGCCAATGTTCCAAGCTTTATGTAGAAAAATCGAATGCTTTTCGGAAACGTGGAACCCCTGAAAATTTTCAAATGTATTTAGCCCTTGAGAATCAATTCAAAAATTTGATCAAACGGAAAAAACGTGCTTATTGGCGAAATTTCGTGGGAGGTTTGTCACGAGAAACGTCAATGAAAAAATTATGGAAAGTGGCTCGAAACATGCGAAATCGCTCTTCAACGAATGAAAGCGAAGAATATTCACATCGATGGATTTTTAATTTTGCACGGAAGGTTTGTCCTGATTCCGCTCCTGTTCAAAAAATTGTTCGAGATATACCACAAGATAGGTGCGATCTTGATTCCGAGTTTTCGATGGTAGAATTCTCTTTTGCTCTCCTTTCTTGTAACAATTCTGCTCCAGGATCGGATCGAATTAAGTTCAACTTGTTGAAAAACCTCCCTGGTGTGGCGAAACATCGCTTGTTGAATTTATTCAACCGGTTTCTGGAACATACTATTGTTCCAGATGATTGGAGACAAGTACGAGTTATAGCTATTCAAAAACCTGGAAAGCCCGCGTCCGACTTCAATTCGTACCGCCCAATAGCAATGCTGTCTTGTATACGGAAATTGTTGGAGAAAATGATCTTGTTTCGCCTTGATCGATGGGTTGAAACGAATGGCTTACTCTCAGATACACAATATGGGTTCCGCAGGGGCAAGGGGACGAATGATTGTCTTGCGTTGCTTTCTTCAAAAATTCAAATGGCTTACGCCGAAAAAAAAACAAATGGCTTCAGTATTCTTGGACATAAAGGGGGCGTTTGATTCAGTTTCAATAGAGGTCCTGTCAGACAAATTACACTCTCGGGGTCTGACGCCTCTATTGAATAATATGTTATATAACTTGCTTTGTGAGAAACATTTGAATTTTTCTCACGGAGATTTGGCAGTGAGTCGGGTCTCTTACATGGGCCTCCCTCAGGGCTCCTGTTTAAGCCCCCTTTTGTACTACTTCTATGTAAGCGACATTGACAATTGCCTTACACAAAATTGCAGCTTAAGACAACTTGCAGATGATGGAGTAGTGTCTGTCGTAGGATCAAAAGAATCCGACCTGCAAGAACCCTTACAAGATACTTTGAACAATTTTTCAACCTGGGCCATTAGGCTAGGGATCGAATTCTCCACGGAGAAAACAGAGATGGTGGTTTTTTCTAGGAAGCATAAACCAGCAAAACCAAAGCTTCAACTTTTGGGCAAACCGATCACTCATGCTATGTCATTCAAGTATCTTGGGGTCTGGTTCGCCCATATTAGGTATCTGAGTAAAAAATGCCAACAAAGAATAAACTTTCTCCGTACAATTACCGGCACCTGTTGGGGAGCCCATCCCGAAGATTTTATAATCTTGTATAGAACAGCTATTCTCTCAGTGATGGAGTATGGCAGTTTCTGTTTTCAATCAGCTGCCAAAACACACCTCATTAAACTCGAGCGAATTCAGTATATTTGTCTCCGTATCGCGTTGGGATGTATGCCCTCAACGCATACCATGAGTCTCGAGGTTTTGGCAGGCGTTCTCCCACTAAAAGATCGCTTCAATTTATTATCTCTTCGGTTCCTCATCCGGTGTAAGGTTATGAACCCATTGGTGATCGGAAATTTTGAGCAGCTTATCGAGCTAAATTTTCATTCTGGATTCATGAGCTCATATCATGAATTCATCACCATGCAGGTTGATCCTTCTTCGTATATTCCCAACCGTGTTTGTTTTTCAATGTGTTTTCAATTCCTCTGTACATTTTGATCTGTTCATGAAGGAGAAAATCCATGAAATTCCAGATTATCTTCGATCGAGGATCGCTCCTACGATCTTCAATGCAAAGTATGGGCGTGTCAATTGTGATAATATGTACTATACAGATGGGTCCTCTATGAATGAGTCCACAGGATTTGGAGTGTTCAACGAAATTTTCAGCATCTCCCACAGTCTTCATAATCCTTGCTCAGTGTATATTGCTGAATTGGCAGCAATTCACTGGGCGCTGGACAGCGTCGCCTCACGACCTGTTGAACACTATTACATTGTAACGGATAATCTTAGCTCTGTCGAAGCTATCCGTTCAGTGAGGCCGGAAAAGCACTCGCCGTACTTCCTTGAAAGAATACGAGAAATTTTGAGTGCTTTATCCAGACGCTGTTATGTCATTACCTTTGTCTGGGTCCCTTCACATTGCTCCATTTCGGGTTATGAGAGGGCTGACTCATTAGCAAAGGTAGGTGCAATTGAAGGCGATATTTATCAGCGTCAAATCGCCTTCAATGAATTTTATTCTTTAGTTCGTAAAAATACCATCGCTAACTGGCAACGCAAGTGGTACGAAGATGAATTGGGCCGGTGGTTCCACTCGATTATCCCTAAGGTTAGCCTCAAACGATGGTTCAAAAGTCTGGACTTGAGTCGGGACTTTATTCGGACCTTCTCCCGACTCATGTCTAATCACTGTTTTTTAGATGCGCTACTTTTTCGTTTCAAGCTTGCCGACAGTAATCTCTGCGTTTGTGGTCATGGTTACCACGACATCGAACACGTTGTTTGGCCGTGCGAGCTATATCTTGTCGCCAGATCGAATTTAGAAAACTCCCTTCGGGCCCGAGGAAGGCAGCCCAATGTGCCGGTGAGAGATGTGTTGGTTCGGTTAGACCTTGACTACATGTCCCAAATATATGTTTTCCTTAAAGATATCGATCTTCGAGTGTGATTGTTCTTACATCCTTTCCCCCCAATTTTCCTCTTCTTTTCGTCCTTCGCAAGCTATCGGTTCCCTAACATTAGAATAAGTTAAATTGTTAATACGTATTAGATGTGAGGATAGTTTAAGAATTCAGTGTGATGTGTGAGTATGAATGTGAAAGTGAGTGTGAGTGTGAGTGTGAACATGGTTACAATCTCCTTACATCCCATCCTTTTCCTAAGGAAAATTTGTCATCCTTCTAAACTCGAGTCGACCGCGAGTAATCGGTTTCCTATTTCATTAACCGTAAGGACCGTATCGTTATTTATGGGTACGCCTTAGAGTCTCCGTCTGAAAAAGACTATAGCTTGTTTTGACAGCTGTTTATTTTTCTCCTGTTGTTGACACAGTTAGCGTTCAGTTAGCATTGTTAAAAGATCGTTTTTTCCTAAAAGTGCAATCATGAGAGGGCTAACAGAAGAAAAACGAAAATCCATTGTGACCAGATACTGCTCCGAAACAGGAATATCAATGAGAAAATTGGCGAAGGCGGAAGGAGTAAGCGTCCATGCGGTCCAAAACGCTATCAAGCGATTTGGTATGTATAATACATTGAAGGATCTACCCGGTCGCGGCAGAAAACCTGGGCCATCCAAGCCAAACTTGGATAAAAAGATTTGCAGGCAATTTGAAAGAAAAAAGGAATTATCGATACGGGATTGCGCAAAAAAGTGTGGAACATCAATCGGTATGGTTCAACGTGCCAAAGAACGTAACTCACTGAAGGCATATAGAAAGCAAAAATGTCCCAAACGCAGCCAAATTCAGGCAAGTTCCGTGAAAACCCGTGCCCGTAAGCTTTACGATGGGATTTTAAGCAAACGCGAACTGTGCATCGTCATGGATGATGAAACCTACGTCAAACTGGACTACAAAACTCTTCCTGGGGCACAGTTTTACACTGTAAAGCAAGGAACAGATGTCCCGAACGCGGAGAAGTCAATTTTTGCGAAAAATTCGGTAAGAAAGTGCTGGTTTGGCAAGCTGTTTGTCAATCATCTCCTTTCTTCACTCTCGGGAATATGAATGGTGAAATTTACCGGAAAGAATGTCTCCAAAAGCGTGTGTTACCGTTCATCCGAAAGCACACTGGTCCGACACTATTTTGGCCTGATTTGGCATCATGCCACTATGCACGTTTGACCTTGGATTGGTATCGCGAGAATAATGTCGATTTTGTGGAAAAGGAGATGAATCCTCCAAATTGTCCGCAAATAAGACCTATTGAAAAATTTTGGGCTTTGATGAAGGGACGACTGCGGAAGAAGGACAAGGCAGCCGATGACCTTGAGCAGTTCAAAAAGGATTGGATAAATGTGAGCAAACAAGTCGATGAGACGGTTGTCCAGAACCTAATGAGGGACATCAAGAAGCAGGTGCGATCATTGGCGCGAAAATCAGAATCTTGATTATTTTTTACTGTTACTCCTTTCTTTCATTCATAAGATACAATATTTTGATATCAGAACTGAAAAATAAATGCAATATTTGAAATAAAGCTGTGTTTTGAGCGTACCCATAATTAACGATACGGTCCTTAGAATCAAGAAAACATGTTAATAGTAAAAGTATAGTTGAGAGTTTGGCTCCTTTAAACCTATGTAACTGAGCCTGTACAAATAAACGAATTATAGAAAAAAAATACTAGTCATTTGATACCCATTTTGATGGGGTTCTCAGAAAACATGTGAACCGCCATTTTGTAGTGGCCGCCATCTTAGATTTGAATTTTTCATAAATAACTGTATTCTACTACTCAAGCCGTTTCATTTGATACCCATATTAGCTATTCATTGGAATTATTATATAAATTATTCAAAATTTCCGAAAATCAAAAATAAAATACTCCGGATGATCGGGTCCGATCTGTACCATTTAGCAGTTATCACACGACTTCCTTCATTAATTTAGGGCAATTTCAGAGGATTCGTCATATGCCATTCGATTTATTTGTTTTTATTTTTTTCTTATTTTTTCAGAAAAAGGGGTTTGAATATGATTTTTCGAATCACCCTAATATAGAACTGGGCACCCTAATAAAAACATGAGAACCATTATATCAGTTTGGCATGGAATAGCTGATATTGTAGATGTGTGCGTGTAGAATGATTCCTCTATTTAGATGATGACGTTTGCTCTTCAGTTCTCGAAATGGCTTCCACTACGCTACGTCGAAAATCAATTAGATGCATGACGAAAAAAGTCCTTGATACCAAAGGGATTTAGGTTTTGTAGTGAAAGCTGTGTAACCTAACGACAAAAACCCGGGTGACTGAAATTAGGGAAACATTAGAATCAAGGGTGTCATTACAGAAATAATGGATGAATGATGATCCACATCACAAGTTTCTATACATCAATAACAGCTGTAAAAATGCAATGAATAAATGAATGGATAAATCAGAACGAAATTCCGGAAATACGAAGAGTGCGCGCACGTTTGAGTCGGAACAAACTTGTAATCCATACTTTGCACATTTCACTGAGAGTTTTAGCGCGAAAGGTGTGGCAAGAAAAGATGCGCAGACGGAATAAAAATGCTGATTTGGATTCTAAGGTTATTTCTGGCAACCTTTGCATTACTACATCCCTCGATTACAGTTAGGTTGATTTGCGGGAGAACGACTGCGACCGGGAACACCATCTTTCAGTCATCGGCATATTGCATACGGATGCTCACGGATGGAGGTGAAGAAGGCAGATGATATAGCAGGGACTAGGAACTCAATCCTTTAAGAGCGCTCTTTCATGGTGTGATTTGAATGTATTCTGCGCAGCAAACGAAGATCAAGATGCGATAATTGATCAACTATTATTCATTTGACTGGAGCGAAAGTGTGGAACGGATATTCAATATTGGTTTTACATCTGCTCACACATATTTTAACACTGTTCAGCACTTTAGTTTTCGTAGTTGAATTATTTAGTTTGCAATTGTGGAAAATTTTACTTTCGCTATACGGTTTTACTTATAATTAAACTATCGTTTGTCAAAGAACATTCGGCCACGTACATAAATTAGTAAAATAAATCTAATTAATTAAATTAGTTATGTGTTAATACAAGTATACTTTTAGGATTGCGAGTTTCATATTCTGAGAATTTGATTTTTCAATCTGTCAAACATCAATAATTGTTCCGATTCTGTTATAAATGCAAGAGACAGTTTTGAAGATGTGCCAACAAACTTTTTGATCATATCTGAATACAGATGATGGTATGTAGTGATTTTACAGTATGGCATTACGCCTGATTCAAATGATCAATATGTCCCGAGTTCTCACGGATCTATAAGCGTACAAATACCAACCTACGGAACAGAAACTGTTTTTTATGATAGCATAAGTTCCAAGAAAAACATGTTGCTTATATTTATGATACATTCCTTTGTTCAATACTCGCTGCATCGTTCAATTTTTCCTCAGATCCTTTCAACCCGAGGAACAAAAACCCACCGTAGATATCTCTATTAAGATTGAATCTGGGTTAGGAGAAAAGCGCAAACAAAAAAAATATTATAAAAGAAAAAGAACGCAAAACCTGCTGCAATTCAACCGAGCATAAGCGGATATCGGCACAATCACCAAACAGCGAAGCATACAGCAAAACCTAGCAAAATATGCGCGGCAGAGGGCGACGCCTGTTTATCGTCATATTACATCATAACTGTAAATGACCCATTTGCGGCTGCTGCTGCCACTGTTGCTGTCGTCGATCCCAGAATATTTCTCTGCCGGGTTCCCGGGATGCACCTTTTTCGCAATTATCATCAACCATCCCACCGACGAATGACGGTTAGCCCGCATGCTAGCTAGCAATGCAGTTCTCGCGGGGCAATAGAAAGGCGCAATAAAACATGGGTTCCGCATGTTTGTTCAAAGTCTTCCCTTCTTCCCGAGTGCAAATGGGGGAAAACATTCGCGGCTGTTGATGGCATGTCTTCCGCCCGATTGTCGAGGCTAGATAGATGCCAGAGCCCGCGCGTTTGAACAATACGTACACCGTTGCTCGAGGGCTTCGGAAACTGCGAAAGCTGCGCTTATTCTGAGTGAGCTGTTATGGCATGGTTTGGACTGTTCCAGGCATTCGGTTGATCAATATTTATAACTGATATATAAATATTCTAAAAACATGGGGACGGACACATGGTTGGAACTGCTAGGAAGCATCCTTTCTCCTTTTACTTTTTTATGACTCTATTTTGTGACGAAGCACTATTTGTGGGTCAGTTTTTGTTGATACCTTTAGGTTTTGACTTCTCTGCATCGCGAAATTACGTTCCACAGAGCGATGGTGGATAACTTTTAATGTTCCAATATGTTCGATGTTTTTTCCTGAAACCGTTGGAGGACACATACATAAGTAATATTGTGTTAGCTTGTTAAATTTATCGACATTCACATATGATATCAAGAGTTGCTATCTAACGTAATCAGGAATTAACTTCCTACGGTAATCATCGTCAATTTCGTTGCCATCAATTGACATCCACATCCTGTATTTCCATTCCCCAAACAGCGTAATCGGATGAAATCGTTCTGAAAACGCAAATTTTAGAGCCATGTATTTTTTTTTATTTAGATGAAAGTTTGTATTTGTTTTGGACAAGAGGAAATATGATTTTTCCACAAGAATTGGGACCATTTAGAGTCGAGAGTAACTTTTTAATAGGGCATATATCGATTTATCGATTTCAATCAAAGAAATCATTGACCAATTCTATCTCAAAAACAATGAGTCATACCGATATAGTATCTCAGAAAGAGCTGTAGAGAATCGATGTTCAAACGTGCAAAAAATATACACCGAGGAAAAACCTAGTATATTTTTTTACGGCAAATAATTAATTTGCAATATCTGGAACAGATAGGTTTTGTTTTTTTTTTAATTTTTCGATCAAAAATAGAAGTCATTTAGAAAGGCCAGAAGTGTCGCATCTATAGCGTGACTTTCTCGTCATTATCATGGAAGGAGTAATTGTTAGTGGGGAGGGGCAAGAATCAGGATTCAATGAGGCAAGTTATATGATTATGTAAAAAATCGAAAGATGTTTACCCCTTCCCCTATTATTTAATACGTCACACATCAAGCGATTCCACTACACTGCTGAGCGTTCTAGCGCCCTATGTTATGCAAGTACACCACGAGTGAGACTCGATGTTGTACGGGAAAGGGTTAAAATTAAATTAAACTTGTTGTAAATTTATTTTCAGACAAAATTTCCAACTTTCAAGATTCTTGATTCATTTGCAAATAACATGTTTCTCCGTTACATGGAGTACATGTTTGACACAGAAAAGTAAATTTTCAATCATAATTTTTAATTCATCTGAGAATCCATTCCCATTTTCGTTTCACACCATCGGAACACGAAGCCTAATTCCACAAACGCGAAATCCAATTGGACTAACAAAAGATGTCATTGTAGAATTGAATTATTTTTTTCGAACTTTTTCTCAAAGCATTTCGAAAATTTTAACCGTGACATAACATCGATCTACGGGCAGAGACGAATACAACAAAATAAAGACTGCTCAAATCGAACCATTCTTTTCTCGGGTTTTCCATTTACCAACACATTTGGCTTTCCATTCTTATTTATATAGATACTAGCTGACCCGGCAAACTTCGTCCCGTCCAAAATTTGTTTTTTGTTATCAATACCTTCAAACATTCACGTTTTCTTACTATGAGCAAGTTCATGGGTCCCAATCGCAGAGCTGTTCATTGGTTGATCTTCTATTCGACCCCGTTGAATTTACCTTTTACAGGTAAACTTCGATATAACGTACCCTCGTTATAACGTACCCACGATATAACGTCACTCGATATAACGTACACATGATCGAAGTCCAAAAAAAATTTTTTTTTTATTTTTTTTCTGAAAGAACAATAAATTATCTGTATTTTGATACTAAAGCTTGTGTTGTAACATTAATCAATCCCGAAATACTACTGTTTTGTGATTCCGGATTCTAAATGAATCAAACTTCAATCAACTGAACAAAGGGAAACATCATGAGAAAGGTTGGCTTCGTCTTCTTATTGATTTTATTCATCCACCTTACTCAAACAGCAACACAATGAAGTAATATAAGCTACGTTTTAGAGTTCTTTATTATGCTTCGATATAACGTACATTTCGATATAACGTACAATTTTGAAAGCAAAATGTACGTTATATCGAAGTTACCCTGTACTATGAAATTCCTAGTATTTCTAACAAAACTCATCATTATAATATCAGATTATTGTCAGACACAATTCTCGTCCAAGATTTTTCAATCACTTGCAAAAAACATGTTTTTCCGTTTCATGGAATAAATGTTCTGTACAGAAAATATGATAGAACAAAGACAGCCCTAAATCGGGCAATTCCTTCCTCGAGTTCTGCTCTTATCAACACATCCGGCGATCCTTTTTTGGTACATATAGAAGAAGATATAGGAATGCGTTTCATCACATTCAGTTACATTTCCACTTTCGAACAAAGATCAATTTCGCTAGTGCAAACATCAAATGGACTCACAGCTTTTTTTTTATTAATCCGATTATTTTTACAGGATCAGTTACATAAGTTTAATGGAGCCAAACTCTTAACTATATTTCAACTAGCATATATCAACATGTTGTTTCCTTAATTCTATGGTTAATGAAATAGGAAACCGATTACTCGCGGTCGACTCGAGTTTAGAAGGGTGACACATTTTCATTAGGAAAAGGATGGGATGTAAGGAGATGTGTGTTTACACTCGCACTCACATTCACATTCACATTCACATTCTCATTCACACTGACACTTCACACTCAATTCTTAAAACTATCCTTACATTTAATATGTGTTTACAATTTAACTCATTCTAATGTTAGTAGGAAGGGAACCGATAGCTCGCGAAGGACGAAAAGGAGGGGAAAAGGATGTATGAACAATCACACTCGAAGATCGATAGCTTTAAGGAAAACATATATTTGGGACATGTAATCAAGGTCTAACCGAGCCAACACATCTCTCACCGGCACATTGGACTGCTTTCCTCCAGCCCGAAGGGAGTTTTCTAAATTCGATCAGGCGACAAGATACAACTCGCACGACCAAACAACGTGTTCGATGTCGTGGTAACCATGGCCACAACCGCAGAGATTGCTGTCGGCAAGATTAAAACGAAAAAGCAGCGCGTCTAACGAACAGTGATTGGACATGAGTCGGGAGAAGGTGCGAATAAAGTCCCGACTCAAGTCCAGACTTTTGAACCACGGATTGAGGCTAACCTTAGGGATAATTGAGTGGAGCCACCGGCTTAATTCATCTTCGTTCCATTTGCGTTGCCAATTAACGATGGTATTTTTACGAACTAAAGAATAAAATTCATTGAAGGCGATTTGACGCTGATAAATTTCGCCTTCAATTGCACCTACCTTTGCTAATGAGTCAGCCCTCTCATTACCCGGAATTGAGCAATGTGAAGGGACCCAGACAAAGGTAATGACATAACAGCGTCTAGATAACGGCCTCACTGAACGGATAGCTTCGACAGAGCTCAGACTATCCGTTACAATGTAATAGTGTTCAACAGGTCGTGAGGCGACGCTGTCCAGCGCCCAGTGAATTGCTGCCAATTCAGCAATATACACTGAGCAAGGATTATGAAGACTGTGTGAGGTGCTAAAAAAATTGTTGAACACTCCAAATCCTGTGGACTCATTCATAGAGGACCCATCAGTAAAGTACATATTGTCATAATTGACACGCCCATACTTTGCTTCGAAAATCCTAGGAACGATCCCCGATCGATGATAATCTGGAATTCCATGGATATCCTGCTTCATGGACAGATCAAAATGCACAGAGGAATTGATGTAGTCAGGAAAACAAACACGGTTGGGAATATACGAAGAAGGATCAACCTGCATGGAGACGAATTCATGATATGAGCTCATGAATCCAGAATGAAAATTTAGCTCGATCAGCTGCTCAAAATTTCCGATCACCAATGGGTTCATGACCTTACACCGGATGAGGAACCGAAGAGATAATAAATTGAAGCGATCTTTTAGTGGGAGTACGCCTGCCAAAAACTCGAGACTCATGGTATGCGTTGAGGGCATACATCCCAACGCAATACGGAGACAAAGATGCTGAATTCGCTCGAGTTTAATGAGGTGTGTTTTGGCAGCTGATTGAAAACAGAAACTGCCTTACTCCATCACTGAGAGAATAGTTGTTCGATACAACATTATAAGATAATTCTCACAGCTTTTGTCACTATGTAATTGTAGAACATATGGGAATTAAATTTTCCGGATTTTCCCTTTTTCCTTCAGAGTTTTCCGAAAATTTTCAATTTTCATGTTTGGTTGCAATATTTTTGGTTGAAATATGTGTAATATTTTTATGGGAGCTCCTCTCCATTCCGGAGGAGGGAGGGCTGTCATACCATAATAGAAACATTTCTCATACCCAGAAATCCCACATCCAAAATTGTGCTTGATTAGTTCTCGAGTTATGCAGAAGTTTGAGTTTCGTTTGTATGGCAGCCCCCTTAGAGAAGGGGGGGGGGGTGTATTCACCATAGGAAAGTTTCCTGCTTCACATGCCAAATTTGGCTCCATTCCCTTGATTAGTTTTCGAATTATGCAGAAATTGGTGTTTCATTTGTATGGCAGCCCACCCTTAGAGAGCGGGAGGAGTGTCTAACCACCAAAGAAATATTTATTGCATCCTAAAACCTTCACATGCCAAATTTGGTTTCATTTGCTTGTTTAATTCTCGAGTAATGCAGAAATTTGTGTTTCATTTGTATGGCAATGCCCCCTGAGAGAGTGGGGTGGAGAGTCTAACCACCATAGAAACATTTATTGCACCCTAAAACCTCAATATGCGTAATTAGTAACGAGAAATGCAGAAATTTATGTTTCATTTGTATGGCAGCACACCCCCCCCATTAGAGAGGGGGATGGAGAGTCTAATCACCATAGAAACATTTATTGTATCTTAAAACCTCAATATGCCCAATTAGGTTCCATTTACTTCATTAATTCCCGAGTAATGTAGAAATTTGTGTTTAATTTGTATGGCAGCCCCCCCTTACAGAGGGGGGAGGGGTCTTAAACTATCACGAAAACCTTCCACGACTCCAAAACCCTTACTTACCGATTTTCGTGTTGATCGGTTCAGTAGTTTCCGAGTCCATAAGACAGACAGACAGAAATCCATTTTCATATATATAGATATAGATAGAAGATATAGGAGTGCGTTATTTCGCCTGAAAATCCATTTCCACTTTCGAACAGAGATCAATTTAGTTAACGCAAACATTGAATGGATTAACAACGCTTATCATGTTGTAATTGTAGAACATATTGGAGCTCATTTTGCCGAATTTCCCGACCTTCCTCCAGAGTTTTCCGAAAATTCTCCCATTTTTTTCACTATATTGATCTACGGGAAGAGACGAATACAGGTAAACTTCGATATAACGTACATTTCTCTTTCAAAATTGTGCGTTGTATCGAATTGTACGTTATATCGAAGCATAATAAAGTACTCACAAACGTAGTCTATAATACATTATTGTGTTGCTGTTTTAGTAAAGTTAATGAACAACTTCAATCAGAAGACGAAGCCAGCCTTTCTCATGATGTTTCCCTTCGTACTATTGATTAAAGCTTGATTCATTTAGAATCCGGAATCATAAAACCAGCTGTATTTCGGAATTGATTGAAGGCACAAAACTTGTTTTAGCATCACAATACGAATAATTCATTGTTCTATCTGAAAAAAAGTATTCAAAAAAATTTTCCTTCACACTTTGGAAATGTGTACGTTATATCGAGGTAATATGTACGTTACATCGAGTGACGTTATATCGAGGGTACGTTAGAACGAGGGTACGTTATATCGAAGTTTCCCTGTACAACAAAATAAAGAGGGCTCAAATCAGACCATTCCTTTCTTGAGTTTTGCGCTTACCATCATATTTGGCCTGCATTTTTTTTATTCATATAAATTTGTAGGATAAAAATAATAATAACACCTTAAAAACCACTAAACCACTTAAACCACATCTCATGCCAACTTGTCTTAGGAGTTGGCAGCACCACCTCAGATACCAGTGAAACGTTGTGGGTGTAAGCACATGTGTTTTTTAAACAAATTTGCATACTTGAAATATTCAAATAAATTAAACTGCTTTTTGAAATGAGCAAAAAAATCATATTTTTTTATAAAAAAAAACTATAACTCAAAAACTATAATACCTACAAAATTTTGGTCAAAGGATAAAATGTAGGAAATTGTTCAAATTTTCATGAAAATTATTTAACACTAGATTGCTCAAGCAAGTCATTTCGACTGCTTCTCATTTTTAATTAGAAAAATAATAATGACACATTATGACCCAATTTCTTATAAAGTTGTGATTTTTTGTACAAAATATTAATAAACTTATTAACCCTTAGCGAACAAATACTCGCGACATTACGAATATTCTAAAAAAATCAAATGCCGCCATACATGCGGCATTCCGTTATAATTCAGGAATTCTGTTAGTTTATGCCTTTTTTATGCCTGTGTACGGATGAATACATTACATACACACATCTATTCGTTTATTTTTCTGAAATTTTCATTGTATTATCCTTTTGTATGGACATACCCGGTCGTATACTACCTATTATAAAAAAAAGTTTCCTTAAAATCCAACAAAGCGATATTAATTATGCACCTTTTCTCGCTCTGAAGCACTTAATTTCTTAAAAAACCGTCGACCAAGTGGTCATCGTTCTAGAAAAATGTGCTCGTTCGTTAAAGGTTAATAAGTTGTACAAAAAGTTACAATTTTTAAAGAAACTATCAAATTATCAAGAAATTAAATAGTCATAGTTATTTTTCTAATTGAAATTGAAACGCAGTCAAAACGACTTCCTTGGGCAATCTAGCGTTAGAAAGCGTTTTTTTTTTCAAAAATGTATTTTTTTTAAATTCTTAAAAAAAATATTAGGTTGGGGAACAAGTTATCCATTATTTTCTCAATAAAGGGTGTGTCACATCAAATTGCATCACGGAAAAAACGCTGTAGAAATTTAATTTTTAGGAATTATATCTTCAGCTTTCGCTTATAATCAGATAAGAGTGTATAGATCACGTTGGCCATGCTTCACTGTAAATTTTTCGTAAATTTGGAAAAATGTCGTCGAACGAAAAAGAGCGTCGTGAATTAATCCTGCGCAGTCATTTCGAGAATCCGGAGTTGTCACATCGGGGCATCGGTAAGATGTTGGGAATCGTCCAATCCACGGTCAGCAGAGTACTAAAACGATACTTCGAGAACCTAACCATCGACCGGAAGGTGAGAAACGGCAAAAATGGATGCTCCGTCAGTGAAAAAGATCACAAGCGCGTAGTTAAGCAGTTTAGACGTGATCCGTGAAGTTCGGTCCGGGATGTCGCCAATAAGCTGAATTTGTCAAGTTCATTCGTCCAGCGGACCAAGCAGCGGGAGGGCCTGCGTACATACAAGGTTCAGAAGGCTCCTAACCGCGACGAAAGGCAAAACATGGTGGGGAAGACGCGAGCCCGGAAGCTGTACACCGAAATGCTGACGAAGCCGCATTGCCTGGTAATGGACGACGAAACCTACGTCAAAGCGGACTTTCGTCAGCTGCCGGGCCTGTTGTTCTTCACCGCAGAGGACAAATTCAGCGTTCCGGAGGAGATTCGCAAGCAGAAACTATCCAAGTTTGCCAAAAAGTACATGGTGTGGCAAGCGATCTGCTCTTGCGGAAAGCGGAGCGCCCCCTTCGTGATGAGCGGCACGGTAAACGGGCAGGTTTACCTTAAGGAGTGCCTACAGAAGCTCTTACTACCACTATTGAAGCAGCACGAGGGCCCGACCATCTTCTGGCCGGATCTCGCTTCGTGCCACTATTCAAAGGACGTGTTGGAGTGGTACGAAGCCAACGGGGTCACCTTCGTGCCAAAGGAAATGAACCCGCCCAACGCGCCGGAGCTTCGCCCAATATTTCTCTATATATATATTATGAAGCAGGCCCTCCGGAAGAACCCATAAGTTGTCAAATCGGAGGCGGACTTCAAGAGAAAATGGATTTCTGTTCAAAAAAAAAACTACAACCTGACGTTGTACAGAACCTTATGGACGGGGTAAAGAGGAAGGTGCGAGCATACGGGCTTGGGCTCGAAGTATGAATAAAAAGAAAATGCCAAAAGTTGTTCAATAGTTTTTTTTACTGTCTAAATTTTTCAAAAGGATCGGTCTACTGAGCGAATTTCTACAGCGTTTTTTCCGTGATGCAATTTGATGTGACGCACCCTTTAGATGGATTTAGTGATCAATATCCCACGTAATATCGATCATACAATGTCAGATATAGGCTCATTGTAATGGTGACACTTCGCATTAAAAAAAGTTCTTTTGCTGTTCTTTGTTCGTTCCATTCAGTTGTGGAGATACAGGGTGTTAACAATGGACGTCAACATAGAGGAAATTCGGTACATTTTACACTTGGATTGGATTGCGATTAGTGTGTATGGTGTCGTTACTTCAAAAGTAAAATACGTGCAACTTAATTAATTTTTTTAAATTTTTTAATTTTTGTATTCAATTTATTTTAATTTTTATTTCAGTGCAATATACAAAGTTGAGATCTCTACTATTAACAAATGGACTGTTTGAATCTAGCGATTGACCAGAAACGTTCACAACTGGCTAACAGAAGAGGTTATGTGTTCCATTAGGATAACGCAAGGCCACAGATTTACGAGAGCTTGATTGGGATGTTTTTATGCATCCACCATATAGTCCGGACCCGGCACCAAGCGATTACCACCTTTTCCTCGCGTTGCAAAATTTCCAGCGTGATAAGAAATTGTGATGAAGAGAAGATTGTAAAAATCTATTGTTTATCGCCAATAAAGACCAAGACTTCTATGATAGAGACATTATGAAGGTACCTTTAGGATGGCAACAAACTTTACAACAAAACGGTGCATATTTGACCAAAATCGGACAATCCGAAGCATATTAAAAATAGTTTTCGATTTCACCCAAAAAAAAAAATGGGTGGGTTATATCTATGATATAACCGCAAGGTTGACGTGGAACTACCTTAACTTAGCAATATTTTTTTAATTTGTATTGATTAAATATTTGATTGAATGAAACAACTTTTTTTTCTATATTATAGTGACATTCAACACATTTTAGCTGGTTCGTCACTTTTACTTCCATTTTTGGAAGATTGTCCTGAGTGAGAATTTAACTCGTGATCTTTAGCGTTAGAGGTATGCATGATCGCCTCCACAAATGAAACAATTTCCGAATTCAATAGAATTCAATATATTTGCTTTGAGAGTAAAAAGATTGTATAATGACATATAAGGACAATTCAAGCATTGTGATAGATTATGTTCTTCGTTACAAGTAAATTTAATGACAGTCCTTTTACGTTTGTTATGATGACATTGTTGTTTAGAAGTCTGTATTAGGTAAACACATTTCAATCGGAACAAAAATGCCCCCGACTTACATGTATTCGCAATGCCAATTTCCGCACGCTCCATGGATTTAAAGTCTGTGTTAGGGAAACACATTTCAGTCGGAACAAAAATACCCCCGCAATGTATTCGCAATGCCAATTTCCCCACGATCCTTGGGTTTATAGTCTGTGTTAGGGAAACACATTTCAGTCGGAAAAAACCCCGATCTGAATGAATTTGCAATGCCAAAAATGGTTCTGAAGTCTGTGTTGGGGCAACACAATATAGTAGGAACAAAAATGGCCCCGACATACATGTCTTCGTAATGCCAATTTCCCCACGCTTCATGGATTAGAAGTCTGTGTTAGGGAAACACATTCCAGTCGGAACAAAAATGCTCCCGACTTACATGTATTCGCAATGCCGATTTCCTCACGCTCCTTGGATTTGAAGTCTGTGTTGGGGAAACACATTTCAATCGGAACAAAAAATACCCCCGACTTTAAAGTATTTGCAATGCCGATTTCTCTAACGCTGCTTGGTTTTGATGGCTGTGTTGGGGAAACCGTCAATCGGGCCAATCAAAACGAGTTAGTTAGGGACTTTAGATAACGCTTAACATTTTACAGTTATTCAATTGTTTATCTAATGAAAAATAACATTTTATTAATTGCGATAGAAGCGTATACATATTCCCTATCAATTGATGCAAACATCTTTCCGATCCAGTAAGAAATGTACGAGTTATAAGCATTCGGAATCTTTCATTTTTTCCTGCATGTTCTGTGTTTAGGTTTTCATTTTACCCCTCATATACTCCGGTTAGACGTAGTCCCACGTCAACAATGGATTACCTTTTTCCCAACCTGATATGAACATCCCTCACAATTTCCAAAAAGTCGTCTCCCAAAGTTTTATATCTTATTAAAATATGAATTTTCGTCGAAGGCGTCAAATTTCTATCTTTTATAGTTCCTGGAATGTAAGGCATTTTTGTATGAAGACTAAAAAAATGTTCTACTCGTAACATTTTTGTGCGTAAATTCTAGCGTTTGGCATGTTTCAAAATAGAAAAAAGTTTTCAGAACATGTAAATCGCGATAATTTATACACGAAAATGTTACTGTTCAATCATATAGTAATAGTATTTTTCAAAGGAAACATGAAAAAGTTGTTGTAAGGAAAACTTATTCCCTGTAAAGGTGCCCATCTTTCGATGTATGGGTAGCTTGTTGAAAATTGTAAGGGCTATTTAAATCTTTTTTTTTCAGAATTTTAAAAGCACATTTTCGAGAAAAATTAATTTTAATTTTCAAAATATTTTTTTCAATGAATTTTTTTTAATTTTTTTTTAAAATATTTTTTGATGAAAACATAAATATTTTCCTACATTTTCTTCTTTAACCAACATTTTGTAGATCTAATAATAGGAGTACCGGTAAGTTTCTTCGTTTTTTTCTGCAAAAATGGTTACAAATTTAATATTCAAAGTATTGCCTATCGCTAGTCACAACTTTTTCCCATCTTTCTGACAATTCACGGATCCTTTTGCGGAAATTATCGGCCGGTTTGTCGGCTAACCTCGAATCGATCCAATTTTTGACTTCATAAAAATTTGAGAAGTGCTGGTCAATCAGGCCATGTTGCACCGATCGAAAAAAGTAGGTGGAATAGGACCTTCCATTTTAGCGTTTCCAAGTATGTTTTGACCGGTTTCGCGACATGCGGCCGAGCATTGTTGTGCTGCAAAATAACTTTATCGTGTCTTTGCTCGTATAGTGGCCGTTTTTCCTTCAGTGCACGGCTCAAACGCATCGATTGTCGTCGGCAGAGGTCTCCCGTAATGGTTTCATTCGGTTTTAGCTGCTCATAGTACACCACACCCAGCTGGTCCCACCAAATAGACAGCAGAACCTTCGGGTCGTGAATATGCCGCGCGGTCGTCGATGTTGATTAGGGTGTCAATGAAAATGGTCATCTCTTGTTTCAAAAAGTTACCTCATAAAAAAAAAGTTCACCACCTCGAAATAACACCCTATGCAAAATATCAGCTCAATCGGACTTAAGGGAGAGTGGCGCAAAGCGGTCAGAGCTTGAGTTTTATGAGAATCGAAAAAACAATCGAAAATCACATTGAGCTGAAATTCGGCATAGGGTGTTTTTTCGAGGTGGTGAACGTTTTGTATAGGGTAACTATTTGAAATTTTACGGTCGATTTTTCCCATACATTCATTGGCACCCTAATGTTGATGCATGGCCGGTGTATCCATTTTTTCCCCTATTGGGTTTGAACCACTGCGTCCATTATTTTGAACTATTGTGGTATACCCCATTTTTATACTACACTTCTAGCTTATCTACTACTTATTGATGAATGAGTAGACTGATAGCTATGGCGAGATAGGTACCAATTAGGAATAATCTGTTTGATAAAATTTATAATTCTGATCGGCGACGCAGAGCAAATTTCCTTGGGCTCCAGAATAGCTTTATCGAAGTGTTGAAGTCTGCGTCTTGTTAGAACTCCGCAGTAACAGAGCAAATGTTCCCAGGTTTCGCTTTCGGCATTACAGAAGCGACAAATATCACTCGGGCAGTGCCCTGTTACAAGACCAGTGAATGTGCTGAAGTCTTTCTTATTTAGGCTCAGCAGTTGTTGAGTAATTTTAATATTCGGCGTAATAAATCTTTTTGTCTGTTTAAGTTTTGCAGCCATCCAATTGGTTGTCACTTCCCGGTCTTCCCATTTCTTCAGCTCACTTTTCAACACACAGTCAGTAAGTCCACAGAATGGTTCTGGACCAGTGAATGGTGAGTTTGAGTTATTGCTGGCAAGTTCATCTGCTCGCTCGTTGCCCTCTATACCGCAATGGCCAGGAATCCAGTACAATTGTACCGAACTTATTTGACTTAATTGCCGTAAAAGGGAAATGTATTCCCAGACAATTTTTGAAGAGCATTCAAAAGCATTTAGAGCTTTAAGTGCAGCTTGACTGTCTGAGAATATGCAGATGTTAGCATGTCTATATTTCCTTCTGAGGCAGACATTTAAACATTCTATCATTGCAGCTACAGGGTGGGCCATTTAAAGTGGAAGCATCTGGCAACCCCATAACTTTTGACAGAGATGTCAGATTAACAAATGTCATACCGCGTTGGAAGCGTCATTTCAGTACAGTTTTAACCATGGAACAATACACACCTAAACAACGCGCTGAAATTGTTCAGCTGTACATTCAAAATAACTTCTCAATTGTGGCTTTTGGCAAAAAATCATAATGTCTGATGAGGCGCATTTCAACTTGAATGGAGGAGTGAATAAACAAAATTGTCGGTTTTATGCTACTGAAAACCCTCAATTCATCGAAACGCAACCTCTTTACGACCAAAAAGTTACTGTGTGGTGTGGCATTTATGCCGATAAATTCATCGGCCCGTACTTCTTTGAAAACGAAAATGGAGCAACGGTAACCGTGAATGGGGAGCGTTATCGGACAATGATAACCGATTTTTATTGCCATTTATTCGTGAAAATGAATTGGACAATTACTGGTTCCAACAGGACGGCGCTACATGCCATACAGCGGCTGCCACGACCAAATTATTGCGCGAAATGTTCCCCGGAAGATTAATAAAGTCTGCTTCATTTAATATTGGAACAAATTCTTTTGCTCATTGTGGCGCTCCTAGTGGACGGATTTGGAAACTTTTTTCACCCACGTGTCGGGAAATTCATTACCTTTCACCATGTATTTATGTCATAACACCAAACGATAGCATTTTGTAAACAACCGCCATGGAAGCCGAACGGAGAGATAAAATTGTGCACAGTTTTCTTGAAAATCCATTGTTGTCGGCATCTAAGCTAGCTAAACAGCTTAAAATGCCCAGAAATACCGTATGGCGTGTTATCAAGCAGTACAAGGAAACATTGACGACGGCTCGGAAGCCGCATTCGAAGCGTCGGAGTGGAACTGTCGACCGGAAACTGCGTGGGAAAGTCATCAAGGCCGTCAAGAGGAATCCCAATCTTTCAGACCGCGATTTGGCCAATAAGTTCCAGGCCGCTCACAGTACGGTGCGACGAATTCGTCTCCGGGAAGGAATAAGGTCATTCCGAGCCAGTAAACAGCCAAATCGGACGCTGAAGCAGAACAATGTGGCCAGAATCCGTGCTCGAAAGCTGTACGACCAAGTGCTGACCAAGTTCGACGGATGTATTCTGATGGACGATGAGACCTACGTGAAGGCGGACTTTGGGCAAATCCCAGGTCAAAAATTTTATTTGGCGACGGCTCGGGGGGATGTACCTGCAAAATTTAAGTTCGTGTTTGCGGATAAATTCGCCCGCAAGTACATGATTTGGCAGGGGATATGCAGTTGTGGACAGAAAACCAAAGTCTTTCTCACTGACAAGACAATGACATCAGAAGTCTACAAAAAAGAGTGCCTACAGAAACGGATTCTGCCGTTTATTCGTGCCCACGACCGTCCAGTAATGTTTTGGCCGGACCTCGAAAGCTGCCATTACAGCAAAACGGTTATGGAATGGTACGCAACGAACGGGGTCAGCGTAATACCGAAGGACCTCAACCCCCCAAACTGCCCCCAGTTCCGGCCGATAGAGAAATACTGGGCAATCACGAAGCGGAGGCTTAAGGCAAAGGGAAAACTTGTTAGGAACATGACTCAAATGATGAACTGGTGGAATCAAATCGCCAAAACAGTGGACGAAAAGGGTGTGCGCCGCCTAATGTGCCGTATTACGGGAAAAGTACGAGAATTTCTTCGAAACAGCAATGAATAATTTTTTTAATTTTTTTTTATGAAAGAGTAAAGAAAATGCTACATTTGTATGAAAAACAAATTATGAATTCGTTAATAAATGACTGAACTACACGCAATTGTTTGTGTTCCAATATTAAATGAAGCAGACTTTATCGAAAAACGGCGATTATGACTGGCCACCGAGATCACCTGATTTGACGCCTCCTGACTTTTTTTTATGGGGATATTTAAAATCCAAGATATACACTGGTAATCCAAGGACCCTGGCTGCGCTGAAAGACAATATCCGACAAGAAATTGCTGCCATATTGGCCGAAACATTGGGCAAAGTGATGGAAAATGCCGAAAACAGGGCACATTTTGCGGTCAAGGCCAGAGGCGGTCATTTACGAGATATCATAATCAAAAAGTAGTTAGAACAAATCTCCTTGGACCAAAATAAATGAATTTCAAAAAAAAATTTTTTTAATTCCACTTCTTTACTTTGCTATTGCAAAAACAAATCCTTCCACTTTAAATGGCCCACCCTGTATTTCTGCCTGAAAAATTGTTGGCCAGTTTCCCACAGCCACAGAGATTTTTGTTCTGGGACCATACACTTCGGCACCTGTTCTGATTCCCATTTTCGACCCATCAGTGTAGAACATGTATAACATGATCAAACTGTATACTTAAACTGAGACTGGCTAGGGACAAATCAATAGCAGAGTATGTGTTGATTGCCTGACAGAAGTGGGTGTACGATCCGTCATTTAAAATATTCAATATTCAACATAGAATCCATTATCGCTTCCATGACATTGTTTTGAGCATTGGAATAAGAGCATCCCCAATATGCACTGTGAGCGTTAAAATCTCCAGTAATTAACACAGGAGTCGGTAATTGTTCAACAAGACGTTCTATATCGTTTTTTAAATGTTTAAGTTCGCTGGAATGTACAGACTGCAAATTGTGAATTGGAAAGGGAAATTTACACGTGCTGCTACTGCTTGTAACTCAGTATTCAAAGCAATCTTAACGGATTGTTTTTTTTTGTTTCGTTAATACACAAAGCAGTACCTCATAAAGGGTGAAATTCGATAGACTACAGAAAAAATAAAATATGAAATGCATTGCTGAAAAAAGTTTATCAATATTAAAGTAATTTCTGTTCTCGAAACACCATCTTTTATAATTTGTTCATTTTTCAACAGAAATGTGAGAATCAGGATTCACTGTGGAAATGGATATGATTACGTGAGCGTGAACTATCGATCACTCGACGAAACCAACAATTCAATAGTTATATGCGTCTTCTTCTTGAATGGCGTTAACGTTCCCTGTGGAACTTTTGCCGTCTCAACGTATTCATTAACTAGCGTCGTTCATTAATACTTGGTTGAGATTTCTATGCTGAATAACACGCCTTGAATGTACTCTAAAGTGGCAAGCTCTAGAATACGCGTGACCACAGTGCAAGCCGGAAGAACTTTCTTTGACGAAAAATCCCCCAACCAGAACGGGAATCGAACCCGAACACCCGGCATGATAGTGTGGGACGCTAACCACTCGGCCACGGGTGCACAGTTATATGCGTCACAACACGTGATAAAGATTATGTTTAGTTACCCTAAGGCGGAAAACCTGTAAAACCATTGGACCGGCTATATATTGTTTATCACTCGTACTCTTTATCGTAATCCAATCGACGGTGGAGAGTTAACTATGAGAAATCTGTGAAGGTTACCGAGAAAACTACTCTAAAACCAAACGACTGGTGATATATTCCGTTAACCATCAAGCGTAATCTGTATCGAAGTCCAATCGTGACTTACAATTAAAGGGAGATGACAATTGCAATCGGGAGATGACCACACGTCTACACAAAAATATACAACTTATTTACGAGGATATGTATCCATGTAGAATTACAAACAAAGTAATAAATCAAAATAAAAACTCAAAAATCACCTAGGTATACTATAAATCTGATAATGATATCTAAACATTTGTTATGTAAATCATTAAAAATTCAAATAATGTCATGAATGTTACATAGTGTTAGTTCCTCAAATAAATTGAAAAATAAAAATTAATAAAATTGTGAAACGGAAAACGTCATAAAATACATTGTAAAATGGAAATATTAAAATACATCACCTATATTTGGATCAAAGAAAGTTTCCCGATTCTTTGAATTATGATCCAAATAAGCACTTCCGAAAATGTTCCCTTTCCAAATGATCTAAGCTTTACTATGTATGTAACCATAAGCGAAAATTCAGTTTGCATGGCCAAATGTATCGAAAGAGAGGAAAGCACAGGAGAAAAACATGACAAGCATGACAACAGCTTGTCATGTTTTTCTCCTGGAAATATTGTGCTAAACCCGCTTTAAATCTTCTTCGGTCCCTTGAAGGTCAACATTTTTCATGAAAACCAAAACAAATCAATTTGCAAAACTTTTTTTTACTAACTTTTTACGCAGACAATGTCTATGACAGAACAGTTGAGACCTAGAACGTTAGAAAAGAAAGTTTTACAACTCTGCCAATGAAACCAAATCCCGTTACCGGCGGCAGGCACGTATCCTCAGAAAAGAACCCAATGTTGTAATCTTTGCTCACTTTTGCTTCCGATAGTACGCACATGCCTCGGGACAAATAATCGTCCGAAGAAAGCATTGCCTATCACCGAACAACCACTGCGCATAAAGACACACCGGAAAGCGACCGATCCTTGAAATTATTAGTTTTTCTCTCCCACGAATCCTCCTTGTGTGTGCATAATGTGTTGACTAGTTTTATTGCACTCGGTTTATTGCACTTGGCAGAACATATTTTTTTCTGCGCGACAGGAAGGGCTTCCAATAACATCCAGTCGTGCTTTCTCCATTTCCTTTCTGCTTCGTCATTCTTCGAGAAGTACCCTTAAATTGATAACTGTACTCTGCGGGTCCTTTTTCTCCGGCAGGCTCAATTGTTCATAATTTCGATGGCAGCCCAAAATCAAGACAAAAAACCGGTATCCTTCACGTTGCAATTAGGGTACCGTTCGTTTTTTATGATCAGCAATTTTCGGGAAATTCGAGAACTGTTACTTTATTGCTTTAGAACGGTTTTTTGCCCGTCTGATACTGGATCGAGCTGTCTTAAAAAAAAAGAACGGTAATTAGACGCAAAAAGATTTCTTCCCAGGGGTACAAAATTGGCAGTTATGGAAAAAAGGTTCAATCACTTTTTCGAATTGAAGAGAATAAAAAAATGGAAGAAAGAGCTTTCCCTTCCTTTCCGACCAGAAGAGCACATTTCCGTGTTAGCGATTACACTCTAGTAAGCAGACAGACAGATTTTCACTTGCATATGGTGGACCAATTTCCACCGCCAATATCGCAGGAAAAAGATGGTCTAGGCGAACGAAAGCGCATTGAACTCGATTCGTGAGTAGAATATGTATGTTAGAAAAAGTGATGCAAACGAAAGCGCAACTTTATGCTCGCTCATTCGTCTTCTTCCTGCTGCTATGCTTACTGGGCTGGGTCCACCGTCTGGTAGATGTTCCGAAGGGCTGAGAGTGGTCTTTCCTCCGTGGGTGCATCCGATTGGTATCCGTATGCGCTTCGGACGCCAACGATTATCCGAGGTAGCCATGTGTTGAATGGTTCGTGTTGAGCTCGCCGATGAGAGTAAATTTTGCTGTCGAGTGCATCGTTAATCATTTCTGCATCCCATGGATTGATGTGAAATCGAAATCGAATTTTGCTATCAATTAGCGAGTTTTTTTTTTGCATCTTCGGATCGGTAGCTTCATCAGTTTGTCAAATGCTTTATTGCGTAAAGACAACCCAAAAAAATCAAATTATACGTAATTCCGCTGACAACCACCAATTTCCCGATGACAGTGTGCACTTTGGTCGCCTTCATCGCCTTCACAGGCAGTTTTGTACCCTGTATCGAAACCGATTGCATCCCAGCAGCGTTGATTTCGGTACGAAGGCACCACGCGACTTTCTTTGTTGCATATCAATTAGTGGCTTCTGGTGGTGTACCCGGAGAACGTGGCTCCCGCAAGACAGAAACCCCGGCTAATAACCCAACCGGGAACATGCGTAAATTAAGAGGAACGGCCAATAATTTCCGGGTAGAATGAAAGAGAAACGGCAAAGCGTGGCGCACTCCACGCTTATTAAAGCAGCCACCGTTTCTTCTACTGCTCTGAGCGTTTTCGGTGGACCTTTCTCTACTTTTTTTTTTTCGGGAGGTAAGCCCCCTCCGGATATGGGGAACCGGGAAGTGTAAGAAAGAAAGAAAGTTCAACGAACTCGTTCAGCGGGTCCCGCGATATTTGCGCTGTTTGACGGGGTGATTTTGAGGGATGCTGCCGAAGGTAGAAATTAGCGACAACAATTACACCGCGTCGTGCGATTGTGTATCAATTATTGAAGTATTCTCTGATAACGACGTTATCAGAGGGAACATGTTTGCGGCAGAATCTAACGATGCAAGAGTATTTGGTTATCCCACGCTCGGTCACAAAACGGTTCGAAGGGTGAGCATCGCGAATGTGATGCTGCAGAGGTGGACATAATTGAGAGTTTTCTGGTACACAATATTTTAATAGCTTGCAACGTATAATTTTGGTGAACAAAATACCGAAGGATGCTCGTATCGGAGTGTTCCTTATAAATAATACATCTTTTTATAATGCACCCTTAATGTATATTGATTATATTACATCGATAGAAGGTATATATTTTTCAAAATGTGTTTGTTATAAAGGGATACATTATTTAACACAACTCCACACAACAATACTTAATTTTCCGATACTAAAGGCTGAAGAGAATTACTATAAACGTACCTATTTTTTCAATGAGTTAAAAAAAAAAGATTATATAACAAAAGGTATAGCACATCTTCAATTTTGTTAATTTTGAAGATTTTCTAAACCTATTGTTATATAATCATTGTTCTATATTATAAAATCATATAATCACTTGGAAAGAGTCAACACAGTCAAATAAGAAGTTCAAAGACCAAACTTGAATTTATGCATAAGAAGTTCATATGCATAAATTTTAAAAGTAAAATATCAAGTTTTGAATGAAAAATCAGACAATTCAGTATACTAATAATTACCGGTGTTGCCACATGTACAAATCTATCTGGAAAGGTACAGTTTTTCTTCGATTTTACTGGTACAGCTTATGTACAGTACAGAACTCCGCCTGCGAATGACGGATCTCTATAGTAGTATGTCCGAAAAAGAACCTGAAACTATTGAGAACCAGAGCAGTGGGTCCAAAGCCCCAAAAAATGAGGATGGTTGTAATAGCTGTTATCCATGGTTATTATAGAAAGAAAGTAATGGATAAACCCCTAAGCCAAGGTGTTACGCGACCCGTGCCGATGGTTGAATGGTATGGGGGGTTTCATCAAATACCTTGCCCATAACGGAGCCTGTGGAGCACCGGGGCGCCCTCCACAGTATTTTCCGCCCTTACTGCATTAAACGGGTCACTGATGTAGCTGACCTTCTTTACCGCGCAACTCGTGGGACTCACATGAACAATCCTAACAAGCTTTTCGGTTTCCGGCAGCCTCTCCCTGCATAACGGAGACGAACAAAATGCTGGACAGAATAAAGTTTATTCAGGTGAACCTTCATCACGCCAAGGGAGCAAGCGGCATCCCAAGCAGAAGGTTCATTCACGAAACTTTGGGTGTGGATCTTATTCAAGAGCCTTGGTTCTATAATTCTAGGATTCGAGGAATCTCTACACAAAAATGTAAGCTTCTCTATGACAGCATACAAACTGCACCAAGAGCAACAATTCTTATACGGAATAACATTAGATATGTACCGATCACAGAATTTATCAACCGTGACATCGTGGCAGTACAATTGGAGGTTCCTACGACCCGAGGGAAAACCGTTATCATCGTAGCTCCGGCTTATTTCCCAGGAGACAACGTTGAAGTTCCTCCATTTGAAGTTACTATGCTGAAACAACATTGTAAATTAAATAACAAACAATTCATCATAGGATGTGACGCCAATGCCCACCATACGGTCTGGGGCAGTAGCGACATCAATGTTAGAGGTGAATATTTGCTTGAATATTTAATGTCAAATTATATTAACATTTGTAACCGAGGGAACGACCCAACATTTGTTAACTCAATTAGGCAAGAAGTTCTTGATCTAACACTCTGCTGTTCTAAACTATCAGATAAGAAGATCAGAAGAATCTCTATCTGATCATAAACATATAGTGTTTTATTATAATTCTGGTGATCTTTTGATCGAATTCAGAGATCCGAGAAACACAAATTGGGATAGTTATTATTCCAGACTTCAGGAGAAAATTTCATCAGTGGAAAGTATTCCTTCCACTGAACAGCTTGAAATAGTTTCATCAGAATTTGGAACCAATATTAAATCCACCTTCGAAGAAAACTGTCCACTGAAGTAAAAAACTTCAAGTAAGGATGCATCTTGGTGGAACAAAAAACTTGAAAGGCTTAGAAAATTGTATAGAAAACTTTTCAACAGTGCAAAAATTACCTCTGATGTCCAATCAGATCTGTCCAAGATTACAAAAACTGTCTAACAGAATATAACAAAGAAATCCGTAAATCTAAGAGAAGGGATTGGAAGTTCACCTGTGAACAGGTAGAAAGTTTACCTGTTGTAGCAAGACTTCATAAAGCCCTTTCTAAGGATCATACCAACGGACTTGGTAGTCTGAAAGAAGGAAATGGTCAATATACAACCGATTCCCAGGAAACACTTAGTATCATGATGGAAACACACTTCCCAGGCTCAATCCAATCGATTTCCGGACACGCACAGGTCTTCAACACAGCTCAATCTTGTCTAAACAGAGACGAGAATAGAGCTAATGAAATGGCTAAGGCGGTCTTCACGAATTCAAGGGTTGAATGGGCAGTGGATTCCTTGAAGCCCTTTAAATCTCCAGTACCAGACGGGATTTATCCGGTGCTGTTACAGAAAAACAAGGATATTACTGTCCCTCTTCTAACGGTGATGTTTAAAGCTAGTATGGTACTAAGCTACATTTCTAGTAAATGGCGAGAAGTCCGGGTTATATTTATTCCCAAGGCTGGCAAACGTGACAGGACGACTCACAAAGCGTATAGACCAATTAGTTTAACATCTGTCATCTTAAAAATGATGGAAAAGGTCATTGATCTCCATATCAAATTATCATATTTGAACAGGAGACCATTGAACAAATTTCAATTTGCCTACCAAGCAAATAAATCAACTGAAACAGCGCTTCACACGTTAATTTCAAAAATAGAGAAGTCTTGTGATGCTAAAGAAATCTCACTTACAGCTTTTTTTTGATATTGAGGGAGCATTTGCCAATGCATCCTACAACTCTATACATAAAGCTATGAAAAAATGTAGCAACTGGATACATGCCATGCTAACCAACCGACTAATAACAGCTAAATTAGGAGGATCTACTCTAACAACGAAACCAACTAGAGGTTGCCCTCAAGGAGGAGTTCTGTCTCCTCTGTTGTGGTCCCTAGTTGTTCACGATCTTCTTAATAACCTAGCTAATTTAGGATACGAAGTCATTGGTTTTGCTGATGACATAATCATCTTAGTGAGGGGTAAATGTAAGTATACTATTTCCAATAGAATGCAAACAGCCCTTAACTACACACTCAAATGGTGCAACTTGGAAGGACTTAGTGTTAATCCTCCAAAAACAGTCATAATTCCATTTACCAGAAATAGAAAGTATAAGATTCCACCTCTTAGATTGGGAGGTATACAATTGGAGCTTTCAAAACGAACGAAAACTAAATTGGAACGACCAACTGGAGAATACAATATCTAAAGCCCAGACTGCTCTCTAGAGTTGTAGTAGTATATTCGAGAAAAAGTGGGGACTAAAACCGAGAATGATTCACTGGATTTACTCGACAATTGTGAGACCCAGACTAACATATGCTTCGCTAGTGTGGTGGCCTAAAACTACACAAATATCAGCTCAGAAAAAGATTGATAAACTACAACGTCTGGCATGCTTATCAATAACTGGAGCAACGCCCAGCGCTCCTTCCAAAGCCCTAGATGCTCTTTTATACCTTCTACCCTTGCACCAATATGTGCAACTTGAAGCAGAAAAAGGTGCTCTTAGGCTGAAACGTATAAATCATTTTCTAGAAGGAGATCTCACAGGGCATTTACAAATCCTGAAAGATTTTCAACTGAGCACTATAGTAAGCATGAATGAAGACTGGATGGAAACAAAGACTAACTTCAGTGTTGAAGGGAAGGGAAGTGATTGAATTCAATCGCAACGAATGAGAAGAAGGTGAAAAAAACTCGTCCAGGATCACTCAGGTTTTATACCGATGGATCTAAAATCGGTAAATCTACGGGAGCTGGTATTACTGGACCAGAAATTGACATGTCAATTCCAATGGGACAGTGGCCTACAGTTTTTCAAGCAGAAATACAAGATATTCTAACATGTACAAATATTTGTTTGACTAGAAAATACAGGTAAGCCAATATCTGTATCTTCTCAGATAGCCAAGCAGCTCTTAATGCAGTAAAAGCATACACATGTCAGTCAAAGCTAGTTTGGGAATGTATTTTATCCTTAAAACAACTAGCTGCTACTAACGAAGTTAACCTATACTGGGTGCCTGGTCACTGCGGTCCCTACGGTCCCGAAGGTAATGAAAAGGCCGATCTCTTAGCAATATTAGGATCTTCAACTAAATTCGTCGGGCCTGAGTCATTTTGTGGATTATCTACATCATGCATGAAATCGGAACTCAAAACCTGGGAAATATGAATGATTGAAGACAACTGGAGGGCTCTATCAACACCAAGACAATCCAAATTATTCATTACACCTTGTAACAGAATAACACGCAACCTACTCAGCTTGAATAAAGCAGATTTGAGTACATTAATCGGTCTATTGACCGGTAACTGTCCGAGCAGGTATCACCTTAAAAAAATCGGAAAACTGGCAGATGATAACTGTCGTTTTGCAATTTCGAAGCAGAGACTTCGGAACATTTACTGTGTCAATGCAGTACACTAATTCAGCGAAAACTGCGAATTCTTGGAAAGGGCATTCTTATGCCTAACGAGATTTGGTCTGCTGAACCAAAACAGGTAAGAAACTTCATAAAGGAAGTTATACCTTCGTGGGGGGATATGCAAAGTCCTGATGCGACTATCACTTATTCCCTGAGTGATGGAACGAACTGACACTGCATACATAGCAAACTGGAGTGCACTACAATAGATCAAACTAATGGTCGCAGTGGTACAATGCTCCTACAGAAGAAGAAGAAGAAGAAGTACGGTACAGATTACAGATATTCGTCGTAAAGTTCGGATTTGTACATATTTTTTGAGTGTTGAATTTGTAACACGGGGAGTTGGTAAGATAGCTGACAAAGAGGGTCTTATTCAATGATTCTACCCTAAGATCTACTGCAATGCAAATTCCCACGAACTTTCTATTCCAATAAGCACCAATGTAGTATTGGAAGCATCGCTACTCGCTTAATTATATTTAGCCTTAAGTACATTATCTTTATTATTATTATTATGTTTAATCACAACGAAATCGTTTAACTTAACACGTTGAGCCCCGTGTCGACCTCTAGGGACTGACATTCAGCTTTTCGTTAGAAAGCCATTGATCACCGGACTGACAGTTACAAAATAAGGAAATAAAAAAAAACATGGTTTGTTTTCGGATGTTTAACGATGACTAATTTATAGCTGAATTCCCGACTGTTTTCTTTTAATACAATATATATATATATATATATATATATATATATATATATATATATATATATATATATATATATATATATATATATATATATATATATATATATATATATATATATATATATCCTCTCGCGAGCAATAAACCTCTACGCTTCGTATATTATGAACCTGTTCATATCCCCCCCACTACATGTCCATCATATCTGCACCGATAAAAATGTTGTTCTTTTCGGCTTGTTTTAATTTCAGTAAAAAACATGGAAAAACACATTTTTATAAAACATTTGGCCAGTTATTTCGAAAACCAGTATCTGTTATTTCGAAAACTGTAAGAAACTGCTTTTAAATTTTTGAAAACATGAGTTTCCAAAGATACAATTGAGGTTTTCCTTAACATGTCCGTCCCCTATCGATATTCTATGCCAAGCTTCACTCAGTGTTTAGAGAACATGTACAGCGAAAAAGACGCACATCACACACTTCCAGCAAACCATGGTGAACCCCTGAACTACGACATATACGTAATGTCCTCAGGAAGGCCCAACGCCGCTTTTTCATTTCTAAATCCAAGCGCGATCGAGAATATCTTCGAGAAATAGAAGTGTCGTACAAAGCAGTGCTCTCATCCACCTACAATAACTATTTATCCAGGATCCAAGCCAGCATCAGACAAAATCCATCGCGCTTTTGGAAATTCGTAAAGGAACGGCAAACTTCCTCCAGCATCCCACAAAATGTTATTTTTAACAATGTCCAGACTAACACCAATGCCGCTAACCTGTTCGCTAGGTTCTTCGAGAGCGTGTTTAGCAGCGCATCTCCTGTACAAACGAATGACTGTTTTACACATATTCCTTCACACAACATCAACCTACCCGACATTCAATTTACTGTTGAGGAAGTAGAAAATGCTCTTGGTGACCTTGACATCAAAAAGGAATGTGGTACTGACGGCATACAACCCTTGTTTCTAAAAAGTTGCACCAAAGATCTTGCGAATCCAATTGCTCGCATATTTAATCGATCGCTTCAGGAAAGTACCTTTCCAGCGGCTTGGAAATCTGCCTACGTCATCCCTATTCACAAATATGGCAATTACAATAAGGTGATAACTTATTAATAGATATTCACAATCGATTAAGAAAACTCGTTGTGAATATATTCAGAGGAAGATTGATCAGCATCAAAACAACAGCAAAGAGTTATGGAAAATTTTGAAATCTTTATTGAAACCTAGTAATAGTAAATCGCGGTCCATAGCTTTTCATGGCACACTTGAACAGTCTGAACAGACTATAGCATCTAAGTTTAATGATTATTTTGTCAATAGTGTTTCATTGATCAACCAGTCCATTGAATTGGTCGATGAACCTGATGAAATTAAACAGCCGGTTGATAGTAATTGTAGATTTGAAAGATTTCACCCAATTACATTAAATGAACTTAGAACTATTTGCTTTTCTTTAGGAAAAACGGCTGGAGTGGATAATGTTAATGCTAGAGTTATTCAAGATTGCTTTCATGTCATTGATCACATCTTTCTGGACCTTTTTAATAAGTCTTTATTAACTGGACATGTGCCTCAGGTGTGGAAGGAATCTTTCATAGTTCTTATTCAAAAGGTTGCTGGAACGATTAAAGTCGAAGAGTTTCGTCCCATCAACATGTTGCACACATTAGAGAAAATATTAGAATTAGTTGTGAAAGGCCAGCTGTTGCAATATTTAAATCTCTACGCTTTGCTAATACCAGAACAATCGGGATATCGGGAAGGACATTCCTGTGAAACCGCATTGAACTTGGTGTTAGCAAAATGGAAAGAGAAATTAGAATGTAAAGTTACCATAATTGCTGTTTTCTTGGATCTAAAACGCGCTTTCGAGACAATTTCTAGGCCCTTGTTGTTGAATACGATTAAGCGCTTTGGAATTACGAGTACTGTATATAAATGGTTTGAAAGTTATTTGTATGACAGAACTCAACGGACTAATTTTAATGATTCAATTTCCAGTCCCGTAGGGAATAATCTTGGAGTACCTCAGGGAACCTCAGTGTATTAGGGCCCCTTTTATTTATTATGTACATCAACGACATGCGACGAGTTTTACGATTTTGTGATATTAACCTTTTTGCAGATGATACTGTGTTATTCATTGCAGCTAATGATTTGAATCAGGTCGTTTTACATTTGAATGGAGATGCGTTCTTTAAGTAGATGGTTGAAGTATAAATAATTGAAGTTGAATATAAATAAAACTATGGTAATCTCGCGAAATCGTTCTAATGAAAACGTCTCAATTGTAATTGATGATGAGACCATTGATCGCGTTCGGGAGATTAAATATCTTGGCGTGATTATTGATGACAAACTCAAGTTCAATACTCACATTGACAATGTCATCAAGAAAATTGCCAAGAAGTATGGAATCTTATGCCGATTGAAAAACGATTTAACTATTTGCAGCAAAATACAGCTATACAAATCAATCATCTCTCCTCATTTAGACTTTTGTTCTTCCATATTATTTTCAGCCAATGATACACAAATATCGAGATTACAGCGTTTGCAGAATAAAATAATGCGGTTGATTCTAAAATGTAATAGATTCACTTCCTCATCTTTGATGCTGGACGCTCTAAAATGGTTATCCGTGAAGCAAAGAATTGTCTATTTAACTATGGTGTTCATTTTTAAAGTAGTTAACGGTTTGCTGCCTCGATGTTTGTGTGATCGAGTTGAAAGAGGAAGTGATTTCCATAGATATAACACTAGAAACGCGAATGAATTAAGAACACCTAACTTCTTGTCATGTGCTTCACAAAATTCGTTGTACTTCAAAGGAATAAATGTTTCCAACTCGATGCCAAGACATATTAAATGCGCAATAACACTTACAGAATTTAAGAGGCACTGTATTTCACACGTGAAAGCTTTTATGACGAAGATTTTTATTGACGAAGTTTTATACGAACGGATGATCAATGTGGACAATTTTTTGTAGTTTGTTTTAATATTTTCAATTAACCTGACGAAGTTTTTTAACGGATTATTTTTTTTAAATTATTTTTTTTAAAATTTGTATTGATCTCTATTATGTCTGTCATGATCTGGTGATGATGGACTATTTTTATTTTTATTTTGTTGTTTTTATAGTTGTATTAGTTGAAAAAAAAAATTACAGTAGTCTACAAAAGTTTGAAGGTCGCGCGCGTGGCACAGATATAAGGCCAGGCGCAAATTGAGAAGCGTATAGCGCGAGTAATTTGGCGCGATATAGTGCTTGTTTTTGTGGCTAATGAAAACAGATAGAACGGCGCAAATTGGCGAGGAGACCCGAGATGGCGCAGCGCTCGTGAGAGACGACTCGCGTGACGTTGTGGCTGAACCACAGTTTTTCATGCTTGTCGTGTCGGCTGTGATGGTTGTGGTGGTGAACAATCATATAGCGCCGTGAGTCTGGCACTGTATGGTTGTGCCGGTCGGGTAGTTGTGTTAGTAAATAAATATATCGCGCAACTCTGTGTGAATCAGAAATTGTATGCGAGTGGCACGTAATCCACAGCAAACTGCGACTCAATATGCGCACCGCCACGCTACGTTTGTGGTACACATGAGTCGTGTTGGTCGTCTTGTGCTAGCTCACAAGCGCTATACGCTTCTCAATTTGCGTTTAGCCTAAAGGATATTAAATTGAAAGATTTTTAAGTGCCGGTCTAGGAATTTTTCGTAAAGCAAATTTTCTCGATTTCTCTGAATGAGGATATTCATAGTCAATCCAAAACAAGGCTGGCGGTTGGACTTGTGCTCTGGTGGACCACTTGGCTGCAAGGGCCTCGTCGGGACCGTATCGGCTCTGTGGCGGACATGACTGAGTATTGGCATGTCTTTTGACATTGCAATTTTTTTGAACTTATATCTGTGAATAAAATCAGTGCGTTTAGACGTAGGACTACGTCTTTCATTTCTATACCGGGGTGTAAAATCAAAGTTTCGAAAACGAAAGCGTTACGCCGGAGACCGAGATTTTGAGCGTTAATAGCTCCTAAACAACTGAACGAAATGGTATGATAAACACTTCATTCGAAAGATAAAATGTCTACGCGTTATATACTTGTTACTTTTTGATCCAAAAACTTGTTTCAATAGTCTTAAAATTGCTTTCAAAACAGGCTATTGAAATCACCAATCGGTATATAAGCGAGCAGCGCTCGGAAATCCACTCAGTTCTAATTGAACAGCGATTGGAGCATGTTGTCGCTGTTGCGGTGAAGCTCTTTATTTATCATGAAAGCGCGGATGAACGGTGTCACCAAGAGCCTGTTTGTGCACCCTAGGCCAGAAGGGAATCTATCAGGAGGAGAGTGATGCCACAAACGGTTCCCTGGGAAGACATCGCTACACACACATACACGCGCGGCTATTAACAGGTGGTTATCGAGTTGGCATTAACCACTGGTGGGCTTCCAGTATCGAGGAAAATGTGGAAATAACTAATCGTTACTGAAAATAATCTGCCAGTTCCTTTGGGAATTTTCAAAATATATTCATGTGAAGAGTTTAATTGAATGTTTTCTATCCATGTAACACTGTGACCAAATACATTTGGTTTTGTGGTTTTTCAATCAATCGCAATTAACAGGATAGCTTCAGAAGATTATTCTTCCCCATCAGTAGGATATTTCCGTATCCAATATTGTATGCGCCCGCAATCGATTATTGCTCAGTCGCCGAAAGTTCCGAGCTCAGAGAGTTCATTCCCCTCTAGTTTGCCTTCCAAATTGCCATCGTAAACCGCACCTTCTCTCGATTCAATCACACACAAAAAGCATACTTAAGTGATATTCTGGTGGTGAGACACATTCATTTTTCGTGAGGACATCGACAAGACAACATCGTTGCCTAACGTGCTGGAGGAGGTGGACGGCGAAGGATCGACACATACACGCGCAGAACTCTTTCCGTTAGGATGCCATTCAGCATCGGGAAAGTTCCGGAAAGATCTAATCATTGCTGGAAAATAATCTGCCAGTTCCTCTGGGAATTTTCAAAATATATTCATGTGAAAGAGTTTAATTGAATGTTTTCTATCCATGTAACACTGTGACCAAATATATTTCAATCAAGTGCTATTAACAGGTGGTTATCGAGTTGGCATTAACCACTGGTGGGCTTCCAGTATCGAGGAAAATGTGGAAATAACTAATCGTTACTGAAAATAATCTGCCAGTTCCTTTGGGAATTTTCAAAATATATTCATGTGAAAGAGTTTAATTGAATGTTTTCTATCCATGTAACACTGTGACCAAATATGTTTCAATCAAGTGCTATTAACAGATGGTTATCGAGTTAGCATTAACCACTGGTGGGCTTCCAGTATCGAGGAAAATGTGGAAATATCTAATCGTTACTGAAAATAATCTGCCAGTTCCTCTGGGAATTTAAAATTACATTCATGTGAAAGAGTTTAATTGAATGTTTTCTATCCATGAAACACTGTGACCAAATACATTTGGTTTTGTGATTTTTCAATCAATCGCAATTAACAGGATAGCTTCTGAAGATTATTCTTCCCCATCAGTAGGATATTTTCGTATCCTATATTGGATGCATAAAACCTTGTGCCTCCAACGTAACGCTCTCGTTTTCGAAGTTCTCCAAATATTCATTCATTCAGAATGAATTCAGATTCAACTTCAAACAAATGATCTCTAAATCAACGATAGTCCTACGTCACCCTTGCGGTTATACCATAGATATAACCCACTTCCTGTTTTTTTGTGTTTGCTATACTGATTTCAATGTTGAGAAAAAATAAATAAATTATCTTTTAGATAACTCGTCTTGCTCAAACCTCTGGAGGGGAAGGAGGCGGGACCATCATCATCATCATCAATCATCATATCGTGGCGTATCTATACTTTGCTGTCTCAGCAAGGTATTTGAGAGACTGATGCACAATATCCTCTACAACGCGGCGTCACCGATTGTCTTCGAAGGTCAACACGGGATGCAGCATCGATCTACTACAACGAACCTTATGTGCTTCGTCACTGCACTGTCAAATGAAATTGAAGAAAGGCGACAAGTTGACGCGGTGTATATTGACTTCGCGAAAGCCTTTGACACTGTTCCGCACATTCTCGTTGTTGAAAAGTTGAAGTGCATAGGTTTTCCTGACTCGATTACGGAGTGGATTTTTTCATATCTTCGTGATCCTACAGCATATGCCGTGGTCAACTCTGCTAAATCTTGTAGTTTCAGTATCATATCTGGTGTTCCGCAGGGGAGTGTGCTTGGACCGTTGTTATTTAACATGTACATCAACGATTTGTGCTCACTACTTTCATCACCTAAGCTCGCATTTGCAGATGACTTGAAGACCTACAGGGCGATTACATCCCTCATAGACTGTTTAGTTCTTCAAGAAGAAATACATTGCTGGAATGGTGTGGTGATAACGGAATGCGGGTCAATGAGAAGAAATGCAAAAGAATTTCCTTTGGTCGCTCGAACCGCCCCACTCTGTTTCAATATAAAATGGAAACGACAACGTTGGAACGTATATCGTCAATATGTGACCTAGGAGTCATGATCGATTCGAAACTACGATTCATTGAGCACGTGGGCATAATGACGGCTAAAGCTTTCTCTGTGCTGGGATTCATTCGCCGTCATGCATACGAGTTAACCGACGTTTACGTTTTAAAGACACTGTATTGTTCGTTGGTACGAAGCATTCTTGAGTACGCTGCCCCTGTTTGGTCTCCCTTCTACGTAGCTCATACACTGATGATCGAACGGGTGCAGAAAAAGTTTCTACGTTATGCTCTGAGACGACTTCCATGGAACGACCCTATCAATCTTCCGCCTTATTCCGACCGGTGCAGACTAATTGGATTGGAGCCACTATCGACCAGACGCGTTACAATGCAGCAAATGTTCATTTTCGGTATAATTCAAGGAGGTATTGACTGTCCTGAACTTCTCGCACAGATTCCGTTGAACAGAACGAATTACGGTTACAAAAACTCAAACGAGGCATGTCCTCGTATGGTTAATACTGTTTGTGACGTATTTGACTTCAATTTGACTAAAAATGTGTTTAAATCTGAGATTACTAATTATACCTAGTTTGTAAGCAAACAAAATCAGTCTGTACGAATAGTCGAAGACGGTGTTAGAATAAAATAAATAAAATAAATTTTGTGGCAGCGGCCACAAACAATGGAAATGGACAATGGATTTGCATTTTTCACAAATATCTAACTGGGTTTTACGATATCGAGTTATCATTTGATATCAGGCGATATCAGAAGGATTAGAAGGAGGAAGAGAATAATTTATATATTCATCTATCGTACTTCAACCGCTGTAGAGATGCTTTCTAGTATACAGCGCAGACTCGATTATATACAGTTTCTGTTTTCTTTTCACTGTATATAATTGAATCCTGTATATAATCGAGTCAAACATTTTTTTCATTGATTTTTTTTGCGTATGTTTTTCGTTTTTTGAATATAAAACAGGAATTTGATTTTTGATTCATCACCTTGAGGTCAGAAAACACCTTTCTCAGATGAAAAAAAAACAAATTTATCCAGATTCTCTCAGAAAGTGATTGACGATGATTTTTGATGAAAAAAATCCTTCTACGCAGATGTTCGAGTTTTAACAATGAAAGAGTTATAGAACTTTTTTTTTTGTTTCGGACTCTGTTGCCTCAAACTGGCTCTACATGAAAAAGTACGCTACGGAAGTCGATTCTGTTGTTTTCATTTAAAAGATGAGAAAATTAAGTACTGGATATAGTAGTGGAACATCTAAATTAGAGGATTTTAATAACATTTTGGAAGTGAAAAACTTAAAAGTTGATAATTTAAATGTGTTATTATCAATTTAATCCTAAAAATTTATATTAAACTAGATTGTTTCTATCAATTAACACGTTCGACGCCCAACGCGACGTTTTTGAGTTTCGTGCAGAGCTCAACTTGCGATTAAATTATTAAATGAAGATCAAACTTAGTTTATATATAACTTTTACATGATCTAGCAATGTTTGTTTTCAATTAAAGACGAATTGATGACAATATCACATGCCAAAGTCATAGCGAAGGGGTTTTGCAAAAAACTGCAGTACAAACCCTCCGTACTATAAATTAATAAAAAGTATAATATGAAAATAATCTTATTATGGTTATGTTTTAATTATTTTTCTTCATATAATATCCTAAGGAATTTGATAGAATAGACACCTAAATGTAACGGTGTCTATTCTATCAAATTCCTTCTAAAAATCCTACTCAACTTGAGCGAGGAAGTGTCACCCATATCTGGGTGACGGGGCGTCGAAAGTGTTAAATTGAAGCTCTCTAACCGCTCTACAATTTGTTCTTTGACGCCATACTTCTATCTTTCTTAATTTGGCTGCAATTCCTGGTGAAAATTGAAGCAAAAATTTTCAAAAATCACATTTTTTACCCCACTGTACATGTAATAGCCACTTAAATTACACCTTAACGATGAAAGATTACATTTCTTTTTGAAATAAGTCATATTTGAAATATAAAAAGAAATTTTTTTTTCCAAACTGTATATAATCGAGTCCAAAATTTTATATAATCGAATCACATATTAGGCTGTCAAAAAAGTCCTGCGGTATTTTTTTTGAATTTTCATTTGTTCATAAAATTAGTTACAATCATCTGTTTTAAGTCAAATATGCGCCGTTTTGTTCGATGACTTGTTCCCAACGAGATGCCAACTTCATAATACCCCTGTTATAGAAGCTCGCTTCCTTATTGGCAAAAAACTCGGATAGCCAATTTTCACAGGCCTCTTTTGTGGCTTCTGACTACCTACCTCGTTCGCCATGGACAAAAACAGGTGGTAGTCACTTGGTGCAAGGTCCGGACTATACGGCGGATGCAAAAGAACCTCCCATCCGAGCTCCCGGAGCTTCTGGCGCGTCACCAAAGAAGTGTGTGGCCTGGCGTTGTCCTGATGGAAGACAATGCGGCCTCTGTTTATCAAAGATGGCCTCTTCTTCATGAGTGCTACCTTCAAGCGGTCCAGTTGTTGGCAGTACAGGTCCGAATTGAGCGTTTGGCCATAGGGAAGCAGCTCATAATAGATTATTCCTTGACAATCCCACCAAACACACAGCAGAACCTCCCTGGCCGTTAATGAGGGCTTGGCCACCGTCTGAGCCACTTCAGCGGACTTCGACCACGACCGTTTTTCGCTTCACGTTTTCGTAAGTGACCCACTTTTCATCGCCAGTCACCATCCGCTTCAGAAACGGGTCGATTTTGTTGCAATTCACATGCGTCGATACGGTCAAAGATGTTTTTTTGCGTCAACGTGTGTGGCACCCATACATCGAGCTTCTTTGTGAATCCAAGCTTCTTCAAATGGTTAATAACGGTTTGATGACTTATCCCCAGCTCTTGGCCGATGCTACGGCTGCTACTATGCCGGTCTTTCTCGGCTAATTCAGCGATTTTGTCGCAATTTTCGACGACAGGCCTTCCGGAGCGTGGCGCATCTTCGACGACCTCTACACCAGAACGAAAACGTTGAAACCATCGTTGTGCGGTGGAAATGGAAACTGTATCGGGTCCATAAACTGCACAAATTTTATTGGCAGCTTGAGATGCATTTTTGCCTTTGTCATAGTAGTACTGTAAAATATGTCGGATTTTCTCTTTATTTTGCTCCATATTTGCGACACTATAACTCACGAACGACTTAACCAAACAAAACACTGTCAAGGACTATATTATAGCGCGCAAAAATACCTTTCCAACAAGCTATAGTATGACTCGATACAATGAATACAACTAGAACTACGCGCTTACAACGACACCTCGCGGAAATACCGCAGGACTTTTTTGACAGCCTAATATATTCGAGTGTGTATATAATCGAGTCCGACCTGTACGTGTCTCGTGTCGCGTTGAGAAGTGTTTTTTTTATCCTAAAAGAACTTTTCTCACATTTAAAGTTTTCTTCTTTTCAAAAATACATCTTTCTAGTGTTGAGAACATTAAAGTGTATATCTGACTTTCAACATAAAAATACTCCTAGCAGAAAGCTGCCAGCATAAAACCAATGTGTATAGATGAAAATATTCTAAAGACGTTTTAGTGGGGATGAAGATTGAAAATAATGTCTGAATAATTTGAAAAGAAAACTCGTGAAGCCCGTCTAAAGGCGGGATTGGGTTGTAGAGGGTTAAGCTGCTTCAATGAAACCACGCTAATTATTGGCCCCTAACGTTTACTAAAGAGTTATTTTTAAAAAGTTCGAATCATTCTAAAGTAATATCCGAAATAATAAAACCCCAAATGATTTCAATATATTTTTCGAACGGGTTCGATTCCCGTTCTGGCCGAAGATTTTTCGCCAAAGAAATTTCCTCCGACTTGCACTGAGGTCACGTGTATTCTAGAGCTTGCCACTCCAGAATACATTCAAGGCGTGTTTTTCGGCATAGAAATCTCAACTAAGTAATACTAATAAAAATGACGCAAGTTATACTTACGTTGAGAAGGCCAAAGTTCCACTGGGAACGTTAGTGTCATCCAAGAAGAAGACTATTTTCGTTCATTCGTTCATTTTCGCAAATTCGTTCGTTGTTTCTGGGTTGAAAGTAGCAAGAGTGCCGCAATTTTGAACCGGATGTGAAGAAGGTACCAGCGGTGCGAACCGTATTCTTCGGTTGAAAACTGAAGGTAAAAATTGCGTTAGCACAGGTTACTGGCGTCGTCGTTGTTAATACATTTTTGATGATTTTCTCCGTAAGGTGTTTTGTAGTATAATTTGTGGATTATTTCTTTGGGAACAATGTTTTAAGAGCGTTGGAGATGTAATTTTGCTAAGATACTAAGATACTGAAAAACTACTTAGATATTCAAGAAGTTCAGTTCATGTCAATGCTGATGCTGAGACTGAGAGTTATTTTGCAATTCTTGAAGCTTCGTTGCTTTGGAGATGGTTTACATTTAGCATTTAGTTTGCTTACAATACATCTGCACTGCATAGAAATTTATAAAAAGCAACATAATGAAGTATATATTTAAAAAAGCTTTGTTCTACAAAGTTGTTCTAAATAACTGGGGCTACAACATTGTAGAATTATGTGTATCTCTATCTATAAAGATGAGAAAGTTAGGTTTTTTATTTCATCGACAATTTTGGTCACCCTATTTTTGATAACATTAAAATGAGCGCTCCATCATATATAATAGCTTTGTCGAAGACAGTTTTTGTCTAAATAACAACTATATCACACAAAGTTGTTTTTGGCGCTTTCTATCTCAGTCGCATTAGGGTAACCATGAAAAAACGGGTTTTTTTTACTCTAAATTTTATATTAAAACTTCTACATCAAAATTGTCTTCGTACGGCTTTTAGAGCATATCAACACCAACATTTTGCGATGCAGAACTTGTCAATATCATAATCCACCTCAAAGCTATTGATGTTTTTTTACCCTCCTGATTTCAATTTTAATTTGCTCAAACACAAAAAATAACATAGTTTTGAGAATCACATATTATATAGAGTGAAATTTGTTCTTACAAATTCCGTCAACAAACATTTTTTATGTTTGCCCCAAAATGAATGACAAACAAATGAAAAGAGCGTGTTTTTGTGAAGTGTTTGAGTGAAGTTGAGATATTGACAAGTTCTGCATCGCGAAACGTTTGTATTAATAAGTTCTTAAAGTCTTCCGAAGGCAATTTGTATGTAGAATTTGAAATATAAAAGTTAGAGCAAAAAACCAGTTTATTTCATGGTGACCCTAACGTAACTTAGAAAAAAGGCGCTATATCGGTTATTTCAAGAGATAGAAAAAAACTGTGTTCTTCAAAGATCTCTCAAATAACTAGTAATACAATGTGTTTACTCCTGTCTATGAAGATGAGAAAGTTAGATTTTTTATTTCATAGACAATTTTGGTCACCCTATATTTTATAACATGAAAATGAGCAGCATTGCAAATATATGTAAGTCGAGGCATTTTAAGGCATTTTTGCAAGTAAGGTGGGTAATACAATTAATTCTAGCAAATAAAATTTAAATTTGGAACTTTAATGTTGGTTACTTCGTGAAATTTCGTATCAATGACCGATCGTGTATTATGAAAAATTTAGCACAAGTGTAAGTGTAAAATTGTAAATGGTAGGAGTTGTGTTAAAAATTAAGTCATTTTTAACACAACATATATGAAACGATTTATTTCAATTTTAATAAATAAAAACCAAGGTGTGTTCCCGCTTGAGAATAGGTCGTTTGGTTTAAGCTGTCTTTTTTTTTTGTGTTCATTTTCACCCAAGGAAAGTTTTTTTTATCTGTATTATAGTGACTTTCAACTCATTTGGCTGGTTCGTCCCTTCTACTTCCATTTTTGGAAGAGGGGGTGAAACCTTTAGCGTGAGAGGCATGGATGTTACCACTACGCCAGATCGCCTCCTCTACGCCATGGATCGCCTCCTCTACGCCAATACGGCGAGGATAACTGGAAAAGTGAAGAAATATTAGAAAAAGTGATTTCCCATATGCTCTACATATAGTATAAGTTGTTGTTAGTTCAATTGAAATTCGCATTGGGTTGAATAAACACTCAGAAAGCAAAAATCATAAAAGAAAATTACCTTTTCCATTTCAAATATGTTTTCTCTATATTAAAGTAACATGTTTTTACTGATAAGAAAAATTAATAATTGTGTTCAGTATTGGTAATTATCTTATATTACATTGGTGAGTTTTTTTTTCTTTATTTCATCCATACATAACGCAGGAGGCATCTCGTCTAGGATCACAGAGGGTGGTTTTCATCACATCTCGGTTCACTTCGGTATCTTTTATCTGATACGCACCATCCAACAACTGTTTACCATCCTTCTGTCATCATCATTCGGTAAACACAGGTGGAGTGAACAAACAATACCCATTAACCAAACAAAACGGCCCTTTTCAGGTCCACCAAATAATTATCAAAGAGTTTAACGATCTAATTCTTCAAACATATCCGAAATCAACAGAAAGCCTAACGGAATCCTACGTCAACTATGCGGTCGTGTCTCGGACACAACCCTCCTGTGACTTCTTTCATCACGTTTGTTTATTTATTCATGCTCATAAAAATTTTAGATGTAACAGATCCGGATTAAATCGAGTTTTGAACTCAATATTGATCGCTTAGTCCGCGAGCGCACAACCATTTTGGTTACGAAACCCCCATTGGTATTATATTAGCCGGATGAAAAGTATTTGTACTTTGGGTAGCATCAATTGTAAATGATGTTTCAACCTTACGGAAAAGTGTGTAATCCACCATGTTGGATTTATAATAATAGTGAAAACATATTTAAGATTTTAAAATTAAATTGGTCAATGAGAATTCCTATTACTAGATATGAGACAAATATTTTGATTGAAAAACTTGTTGAAATATAATAGTTTTTGAAAATAGAATTCATGCGTCAAATATTAGATTACAAAACAAAAAAAACAGATTCTTCGCCGATTGCCCGAAGTAACCAGACGAAGGAAAGTCGCGTCCAAGTTCCGTTATCGGTTACCGCGTGATTGTTGTTTTTTTGCCGCTGAAGAGTTCATTTCACTATCTGGATAGTGAGTGAAGTGCCCTGCCTGCAAGTGGATAAAGGCTTTCATCCTCGGAAAGCCAAGCATTGGTTTTTGTTTTGTCGCTGCTTCGCCGACATTGGAGATTTCGCCGAGTCATCGTGCCAACAGTGACAGTGCGGGTAAGCTTTCACCGACGACTGTGTGTAGTGGTGTCGTAGGCACATTCCCACCACCAACGAGCTTTCAGCACGCTCCCGTTCATCTGCACTGGAGTGCGTTCATAGGTGAATAAGATTGAATATACTGAGAGAAAATATTTAATAATTATAAGTTTTTTTTGTTTTTTTTTGTTTTTGTGAATTATTTTATTGTGAAATATTGTTTAAAAAAATACTTAGAATATAAGTGAAAATTTAAAATGGCAGAGAGTGGGGGACCTTCGGATATGGAGGTCTCTGACTCTAGTTCCCTCCTAACAGATAAAAAAAAGTCACTCAAACGTGTTCCAAATACGGAAGATACTTCTTCTGGGGACGAGTCAGCTAACCCTACCAAGCCTCCCTCCAAAAAACTAGCAAATCTCCCATTTGCCCTTAACGATCCCACTCTACCTTCAACCTCGTCTTCTCCCTCTGTTCTTCCCGCTCCTTCTCAACCTTCGCCTTCCCACTCTCAATCCCCGTCCTCGCCTTCCCCCCCTGTTATTCCCACTCCCCGTGTAAAGGTCTATCCAGAAGATGCGCCCGGAACTGGTCCCTGGGTTGTTTTCTTCAGGCCTAAGCCAAATGGAAAGGCGTTGAGAGTCATGCAGATCGCGAAAGATCTGGCAAGGTATACCTCCGTTTCGGAAATTTCGAAGGTTAGACCAAACAAATTGCGAGTTGTCGTGAATGATCGAAAAGACGCAAACAAGATTGTTGTCGATCAGCATTTTACAATTGAGTATCGGGTCTACATACCCTCTCACATAGTCGAAATTGAGGGTGTGATAACCGAAACGGGCTTGACGTGCGAATACATTACGAGTGAAGGTACCGGCCGTTTTAAAAAACTGCCCTCGACGACTGTTAAGATCTTGGGTTGCCGCCAGCTCGGAACAGTCTCCCATGAAGGAGAAGAAAAGAAATTTACGCCGTCCAACTCGTTTCGAGTCACCTTCGCTGGTTCAGCTCTCCCTGACTACGTGATGGTAGATAAATTGAGGTTAGCCGTGCGACTTTTTATTCCAAAGCCAATGACTTGTCTAAAGTGCAAGTCAGTTGGTCACACGGCTGCTTATTGTGCCAATAAAGAACGATGTGCCACTTGCGGAGAACAACATGAGGGGAAATCCTGCAGTGCGACTGAGCATAAGTGTCCATATTGCGGGGGATCCCCACACGTGCTCTCAGCTTGTGAAACATACAAGGCTCGCTGGGAGAAACAGAAGCGCTCTTTGAGGGAACGCTCTAAACGCACTTTCGCAGAAATTTTGAAGGGCGCTTCTCCACTGGCTCAAGAACAACAACCAATCAATACACACAATGTCTTCGCTACTTTGCCAGTTGACGAAATGGAAGCGGATACAGCTAACGGGGGCACGCCGTTTATTTCTCAAGGGAATCCCCGGCGCAAAAATGTGACCACTCCCAAAGTTCAAGGACAAGTCCCTCCGGTGATACCCCCTGTTAGCTTGCCCAAAAAATCGAGTGCAGCGGATAAGCAAAATCAGGTCCCTCCTGGCCTCCGTGGTAATAGTTCACCTTCGAACGACCCAGCACTCGAGGGGACATCAAAAACCCCAACTGTCCCTGTTTTTCCGTCAAGTTCAACTTCCCAATCGGGATTTATAAAGTTGTCTGACCTTGTGGATCAAATCTTCACGTGTTTTAATGTTTCCGACTCCATCAGAACCATTGTCACCGCAATGCTTCCAGTACTAAAGACAATTTTGCAGCAATTGATGCAAACATGGCCCCTCCTTGCAATGATTATCTCTCTTGATGTCTAATTTAAATAGAGAGGTCGGAGATATCACTGTTTTACAGTGGAATTGTCGTAGTCTTATCCCTAAATTGGATACATTCAAATTTCTAATTCATAAACTCAATTGTGATGTTTTTGCTCTATCCGAAACCTGGCTCTCTTCTCAAAATGATCTCTCTTTCCACGATTTTAATATAATACGCTTGGACCGTGATGACAGATACGGAGGGGTACTATTGGGGATCAATAAGTGTCACTCATTTTTTAGAATTGACCTTCCACCTACTGGAGGGATCGAAGCTGTTGCTTGTCATGCAAACATCAGAGGCAAAGACCTCTGTATAGTCAGCTTGTATTGGCCTCCGAGAGCTGCGGTTAGCCGCAAGCAACTTGTTGACATGTGCTCACTCCTTCCTGAGCCACGATTAATCTTGGGAGACTTCAACTCTCACGGAACTGCCTGGGGGGAACAGTACGACGACAATCGTTCATCGTTGATATATGACCTTTGTAACAGCTTCAATATGACCGTTTTGAACACTGGGGAAACAACACGTGTACCTAAACCTCCTGCTAAACCAAGTGCTCTTGACCTCTCGTTTTGCTCGAATTCACTATCGTTAGATTGCAAGTGGAATGTAATCCAGGATCCCAACGGTAGTGACCACTTGCCAATCAAAATTTCTATCACCAATGGGTTGAATTCTTCTGAATCAATAAACATGGCATACGACCTCACAAGACACATTGACTGGAAAAAATATGCGGACGCGATTGCTCTAGCCATCAATTCCAGAGATGGTTTGCCTCCATTGGAGGAGTATAACTTCATTTCTCGTTTGATCTATGACAGCGCGGTTCGCGCTCAAACGAAACCCATCCCAGGTTCCACTATTCGTCGAAGGCCTCCCAATCCATGGTGGGATGGCCAGTGTTCCAAGCTTTATGGAGATAAATCGAATGCATTTAAAGCTTTTCGGAAACGTGGAACCCCTGAAAATTTTCAGAAGTATTTGGACCTTGAAAATCAATTTAAAAACTTGATCAAAGGGAAAAAACGTGCTTATTGGCGAAATTTCGTGGGAGGTTTGTCACGAGAAACGTCAATGAAAAAATTATGGAAAGTGGCTCGAAACATGAGAAATCGCTCTTCATCCAATGAAAGCGAGGAATATTCACATCGATGGATTTTTAATTTTGCACGAAAGGTTTGTCCCGATTCCGCTCCAGTGCAAAGAATTATTCGAGATATACCACAAGATAGGTGCGATCTTGATTCCGAGTTTTCGATGGTAGAATTCTCTCTTGCTCTCCTTTCATGTAACAATTCTGCTCCGGGATCGGATAGAATTAAGTTCAACTTGCTGAAAAATCTCCCTGATGTGGCGAAACATCGCTTGTTGAATTTATTCAATCGGTTTCTGGAGCATAATATTGTTCCAGATGATTGGAGACAAGTACGAGTTATAGCTATTCAAAAACCCGGAAAACCCGCGTCCGACTTCAATTCGTACCGCCCAATAGCAATGCTGTCTTGTATACGGAAATTGTTGGAGAAAATTATCTTGTTTCGCCTTGATCGATGGGTTGAAACGAATGGCCTACTCTCAGATACACAATATGGGTTCCGCAGGGGCAAGGGGACGAATGATTGTCTTGCGTTGCTTTCTTCAGAAATTCAACTGGCTTACGCCGAAAAAAAACAAATGGCTTCAGTATTCTTGGACATAAAGGGGGCCTTTGATTCTGTTTCAATAGAGGTTTTGTCAGACAAATTACAATCTCGGGGTCTGCCGCCTCTATTGAATAATATGTTATATAACTTGCTTTGTGAGAAACATTTGAACTTTTCTCACGGAGATTCGGCAGTAAGTCGGGTCTCTTACATGGGACTCCCCCAGGGCTCATGTTTAAGCCCCCTTTTGTACAACTTCTACGTAAGCGACATTGACAATTGCCTTACACAAAATTGCAGCCTAAGACAACTTGCAGATGATGGAGTGGTGTCTGTCGTAGGATCAAACGAATCCGACCTGCAAGAATCCTTACAAGATACTTTGAACAATTTTTCAACCTGGGCCATTGGGCTAGGGATCGAATTCTCCACGGAGAAAACAGAGATGGTGGTTTTTTCTAGGAAGCATAAACCAGCAAAACCAAAGCTTCAACTTTTGGGTAAACCGATCACTCATGCTATGTCATTCAAGTATCTTGGGGTCTGGTTCGACTCTAAATGTACTTGGGGGGCCCATATTAGGTATCTGAGTAAAAAATGTCAACAAAGAATAAACTTTCTCCGTACAATTACCGGCACCTGGTGGGGAGCCCATCCCGAAGATCTTATAATGTTGTATCGAACAACTATTCTCTCAGTGATGGAGTATGGCAGTTTCTGTTTTCAATCAGCTGCCAAAACACACCTCATTAAACTCGAGCGAATTCAGTATCTTTGTCTCCGTATCGCGTTGGGATGTATGCCCTCAACGCATACCATGAGTCTCGAGGTTTTGGCAGGCCTACTCCCACTAAAAGATCGCTTCAATTTATTATCTCTTCGGTTCCTCATCCGGTGTAAGGTTATGAACCCATTGGTGATCGGAAATTTTGAGCAGCTGATCGAGCTAAATTTTCATTCTGGATTCATGAGCTCATATCATGAATTCGTCTCCATGCAGGTTGATCCTTCTTCGTATATTCCCAACCGTGTTTGTTTTCCTGACTACATCAATTCCTCTGTGCATTTTGATCTGTCCATGAAGCAGGATATCCATGGAACATCAGATTATCTTCGATCGAGGATCGTTCCAACGATCTTCGATGCAAAGTATGGGGATATCAATTGTGATAATATGTACTTTACTGATGGGTCCTCTATGAATGAGTCCACAGGATTTGGAGTGTTCAACGAATTTTTTAGCACCTCACACAGTCTTCAGAATCCTTGCTCAGTGTATATTGCTGAATTGGCAGCGATACACTGGGCGCTGGACAGCGTCGCCTCACGACCTGTTGAACACTATTACATTGTAACGGATAGTCTTAGCTCTGTCGAAGCTATCCGTTCAGTGAGGCCGGAAAAGCACTCGCCGTACTTCCTTGAGAGAATACGAGAAATTTTGAGTGCTTTATCCAGACGCTGTTATGTCATTACCTTTGTCTGGGTCCCTTCACATTGCTCAATTCTGGGTAATGAGAGGGCTGACTCATTAGCAAAGGTAGGTGCAATTGAAGGCGATATTTATCAGCGTCAAATCGCCTTCAATGAATTTTATTCTTTAGTCCGCAAAAATACCATAGTTAACTGGCAACGCAAATGGAACGAAGATGAATTGGGCCGGTGGCTCCACTCGATTATCCCTAAGGTTAGCCTCAAACCATGGTTCAAAAGTCTGGACTTGAGCCGGGACTTTATTCGCACCTTCTCCCGACTCATGTCCAATCACTGTTCGTTAGATGCGCTACTCTTTCGTATTAATCTTGCCGACAACAATCTTTGTGTTTGTGGCCAAGGTTACCACGACATCGAGCACGTTGTTTGGTCGTGCGAGCTGTATCTTGTCGCCAGATCGAATTTAGTAGTCACCCTTCGGGCCCGAGGAAGGCAGCCCAATGTGCCGGTGAGAGACGTGTTGGCTCGGTTAGACCTTGATTACATGTCCCAAATATATGTATTCCTTAAAGCTATCGATCTTCGTGTGTGATTGTCCTTATACCCTTAGTTTTTCCTTTTCCTTTTCCTTTGTGAGAGATCGGATCCCTTCTTAAGAATAAGATGAAATGTAAATACATATTAGATATAAGATAGGTTTAAGAATTGAGTGTGATGAGTGTGATTGAGAGTGTGATTGAGAGTGTGAGTGTGATCAATGTCAACATATCCTCATATCCCCTCCTTTTCCTGAAGAAAATATGTCACCCTTCTAAACTCGAGTTGACCGCGAGTAATCGGTTTCCTATATTATTAACATTAGAATTAAGGAAAAATGTATATATACTAGTAACAATACAGTAAGGAGTTCGGCTCCTTTAAACCTATGTAACTGAGCCTGTAAAAATAAACGATTTAAATAAAAAAAAAAAAAAAAACAAAAAAACTCAGCATAAGGAATGCTGTACAACAATATGGAAACGACTTCACGAGAAAGGAATCTCTCGCAAGGAGCAAATTCATGTCGAACCAAATTAACGGTATGGAAACGAGTTTACCACGAACAAATTACGCCAACATCGAATATCCAATCAATAAATCATTTTGCTTCACCGCATGTAATTTTGTCATCACGTAACAGCAGTCACTGAACTTTGCTGACCTTTACAATTAAAGCATCCCCCGCGCTGTTCCCTTTCGGATCGGGCTTTCCCTCCACATTCCTCCAAACACCCAATTGCCGTGCCGTGCTTGAATATTTCGCCATCGCGCGGGTCACATCGATCGTTCCGATCTCTTTCATCATCAGAATCATAAATTTAAATGTACGTTTAATTGAATTCTCTTCGCTTCCTCGTGGAACGCACCGCGAAAACGTGCGATCGATCGATCGAACCGAACGCGGCGCGGTTCTCGAATCGAACGCAAAAGCACAAACGAAGCACGAAGCGCCACTTTCGGTATTCGATCGGTGGGTGCGCGCGCGCCTCTTGCTCTCTTGCGGGAGGAAAAGATTAAAAGAGATGTCAGATGAGTAAGTACACATCAGCGAGAGATGGAAACAAAACCGGGCCCCAAGTTCATTGACCGAAGGTGTGCGATGGTTGGGGCCGAACAAGGCAGGAGTGGTGCTCTGGGGGGGAACGAGGGAAATATTTGAAACAGTGGAGCTTTTATACGCCATATTCGGAGAGCGGAGAGCTTTTTCCGAAAAGTAAGCAAATAGCGCACAACTGAATGGGGAGTGGAGAACGCAATGGAAGAAAAATTGGAGGAGAGCGTTGAGCATAAAGTGATGTGGAGAAAAAAATGAGGAGAAGGAAGCTTTCGGCCGACGAAATAAGGTCGAATTGAAAAGAAAATTAGCTTCCAATGGAATAGGTACACGAGATAAGCGCAGAAGTTCGGTGCAGCAGAATGATAATTTTTTGCAGAAAACGAAAGATGAAAGAAGTGAAATGATGAGTTTGGTAATGACACTGAACGAATTTTCTGCAGCGGATTTTTTTTGTTGACCGAAGAGAGACAGAAAGATGCGAAAAAATTTAAAGGGAATGCACGGCGAATGGTCGGTAAAAGCGGACAGGTTATCATGTTTGAAGTTTGTCGTATGACACCTGGCAGGAACGAGTTATGGGGACAACGACAAGTGGAACGAAAGTTATGCAAGGATTGGGTGAGACGTTAAGTGAAATTGTATGCTGCGGTAATTGGTACCGATGAATTTTTTATTACTTTTCAAACTGCGATAGTTTGTCGTTGTGATATTCTTTGTTTATACACGTTTCGGACATTCAATGACTTTTTCATTTGTTATTTAGTTTCAATTATGGAAAAAATGAATATTTTCGTAATGGATAGCAATATTTTCCTTGCTTTTCAAAAAAATTGTGTTGTTCTTATATCTATTCGAATTCTCGGAAAGTTATTTTTTGGTTGTGGACCCGATACCTTTTGAAACTTTCTGCTTTTTAAGTCGTCTAAGTCGTCTAGGAAATACGCAATTGAACTTATTAGATGTGTGGTTCAATGGTCGAACCGATCATCAACTCAGCTCTACACATGAAGGCAGCTCAAACGTGATGTAATCGTTAAGCTTTTATCAATCACTAGCTGACCCGGCAAACTTCGTCCCGCCCAAAATTTGTTTTTTGTTATCAATACCTTCAAACATTCACGTTTTCTTACTATGAGTAAGTTCATGGGTCCAATCGCAAAACTGTTCATTGATTGATCTGTTAATCGACCCCGTTGAATTTACCTTTTACTATTAAATTCCTAGTATTTCTAACAAAAGTCATCATTATAATATCAGATTATTTTCAGACATAATTATCGTTCAAGATTTTTCAACCACTTGCAAATAACATGTTTCTCCATTACATGGAATAAATGTTTTATACATAAAATATGATAGAATGAAGACAGCCCTAAATCGGACAATTCCTTCCTCGAGTTCTGCTCTTATCACCACATCCGGCGATTATTTTTTTGGTATAGGTAGAAGAAGATATAGGAGTGCGTTTCATCACATTAAAATCCATTTCCAGTTTCGAACAAAGATCAATTTCTCTAGCGCAAACATCAAATGGACTAACAGCACTTGTCACCATGTAATTGTAGAACATATGGGAATTTAATTTTCCGAATTTTCCCTTATTCCTTCAGAGTTTTCTGAAAATTTTTAATTGTCATGTTTGGAGGGGTGTCATATCATGGAAACATTTCTCATACCCAAAAACCCTCACATCCCAAATTGTGCTTGATTAGTTCTCGAGTTATGCAGAAGTTTGTGTTTCGTTTGTATGGCAGCCCCCCTTAGAGAGGGGGGAGCAGTGTATTCACCCTAGTTTCATGCCCCTTAAAACCTTCACATGTCAAATTTGGCTCAATTTGCTTGATTAGTTTTCGAGCTATGTAGAAATTTGTATTTCATTTGTATGACAGCCCACCCTTAGAGAGCGGGTGGAGTGTCTAACCGCCATAGAAACATTTATTGCACCCTAAAACCTCCACATGCCAAATTTGGTTTCATTTGCTTGATTAAAGGGTGTGTCACATCAAATTGCATCACGGAAAAAACGCTGTAGAAATTTAATTTTTAGGAATTATATCTTCAGCTTTCGCTTATAATCAGATAAGAGTGTATAGATCACGTTGGCCATGCTTCACTGTCAATTTTTCGTAAATTTGGAAAAATGTCGTCGAACGAAAAAGAGCGTCGTGAATTAATCCTGCGCACTCATTTCGAGAATCCGGAGTTGTCACATCGGGACATCGGTAAGATGCTGGAAATCGTCCAATCCACGGTCAGCAGAGTACTAAAATGATACTTCGAAAACCTAACCATCGACCGGAAGGTGAAGAACGGCAAAAATGGATGCTCCGTCAGTAAAAAAGATCACAAGCGCGTAGTTAAGCAGTTTAGACGTGATCCGAGAAGTTCGGTCCGGGATGTCGCCAATAAGCTGAATTTGTCAACTTCATTCATCCAGCGGACCAAGCAGCGGGAGGGCCTGCGTACATACAAGGTTCAGAAGGCTCCTAACCGCGACGAAAGGCAAAACATGGTGAGGAAGACGCGAGCCCGGAAGCTGTACACCGAAATGCTGACGAAGCCGCATTGCCTGGTAATGGACGACGAAACCTACGTCAAAGCGGACTTTCGTCAGCTGCCGGGCCTGTTGTTCTTCTCCGCAGAGGACAAATTCAGCGTTCCGGAGGAGATTCGCAAGCAGAAACTATCCAAGTTTGCCAAAAAGTACATGGTGTGGCAAGCGATCTGCTCTTGCGGAAAGCGGAGCGCCCCCTTCGTGATGACCGGCACGGTAAACGGGCAGGTTTACCTTAAGGAGTGCCTACAGAAGCGCTTACTACCACTATTGAAGCAGCACAAGGGCCCGACCATCTTCTGGCCGGATCTCGCTTCGTGCCACTATTCAAAGGACGTGTTGGAGTGGTACGAAGCCAACGGGGTCACCTTCGTGCCAAAGGAAATGAACCCGCCCAACGCGCCGGAGCTTCGCCCAATAGAGAAATATTGGGCGATTATGAAGCAGGCCCTCCGGAAGAACCCAAAAGTTGTCAAATCGGAGGCGGACTTCAAGAGAAAATGGATTTCTGTTCAAAAAAAACTACAACCTGACGTTGTACAGAACCTTATGGACGGGGGAAAGAGGAAGGTGCGAGCATACGGGCTTGGGCTCGAAGTATGAATAAAAAGAAAATACCAAAAGTTGTTTAATAGTTTTTATTTTACTGTCTAAAATTTTCAAAAGGATCGGTCTACTGGGTGAATTTCTACAGCGTTTTTTCCGTGATGCAATTTGATGTGACACACCCTTTAGTCACAAGCATCAAATCCGCCGTTACGGCTGCTGACCGCGAACAGAAGGAGATGATCACGCGAGCAGAGGTTGTTGAAAAATCACTCGCTGAAGCAAGGAAGAAGATGTCCGTCGAGATACAGGAGACGCCTAAGACGCCACGAAACCCACGATCGGACAAAAGGAAGAGGGATACCCTAGGGGATGAAGAAGACCTGAAGAAGGTTAAAAATGACAACCTGGAAAACAGAAAGGAAGGTGAAGGCAGTGGATGGCGAACTGTCTAAAAACAGACGGAGAAACGGAAGAAGAAAGAAGAAAAGAAGAAAGGTGTGCAGGAGACAAAAAAAACCAGGCCCAGACGCGAGCGAAGTAAGGGAGATGCTCTGATCGTCGAGGTGAAGGAAGGAGTGACTTACGCATCACTCCTGCGGAAAGTGAGAGACGATCCGGAGTTGAAAGAACTGGGAGAGAATGTGGTGAAAACCAGGCGCACCCAGAAAGGAGAGATGCTCTTCGAGCTCAAGAGGGATCCGGCGGTCAAAAGTTCAGCCTTCAAGGAACTGGTTGCGAAGTCGCTCGGTGAGGAGGCGAAGATGAGGGCTCTATCCCAGGAATCAGTGGTCGAATGCAGAAATCTCGACGAAATCACGACAGACGAGGAGTTAAGGCGCGAGTTAATAGAACAGTGTAAGCTGGACAATACACCAATGAAGATCTGTATGAGGAAGGCGTATGGTGGCACGCAGACGGTGTCGATACGGCTCTCAACAGTCGCAGCCAATAAGATGGTAGAAACGACCAAAATAAAAGTTGGCTGGTCAGTTTGCTCGCTGAAGATGGTGCCCCGGGTGGCCAAGCGGATGGAGAGATGCTTCCAGTGCATGGGCTTTGGACATCAGGCAAGAAGCTGCACAGGCCCCGACAGGTCTGAACTGTGCAGGAGATGCGGTGAGAAAGGGCATGTTGCGAGAGACTGCACGAAGCAACCGAAATGCCTGCTCTGCCAACCAGAGAACGGCAGCTACCATGCGACAGGAAGCTTCAAGTGTCCCTCTTATAAGAAGGCGTTAGCAGAATCGCAGTAACGGAGATAATTCAGATCAATCTGAACCATTGCAACACAGCTCAGCAACTGTTGTGGCAGTCGACAACAGAGACAAAATGCGACGTTGCAATCATAGCGGAGCCGTACCGAGTACCCCGTGATAATGGCAGCTGGGCGACGGATAGCTTAGGGATTGCTGCAATACAGGTGATGGGCAGATATCCTATCCAGGAAGTGGTTGGAGGTTCACATGAAGGTTTCGTAATCGCCAAAATTAATGGAATCTTCATGTGTAGTTGCTACGCACCCCCGAGATGGACAACTGAGCAATTCCACCAGATGCTAGACGCAATGACCGAGGAACTAATCGGTAGAACACCGATCGTCATTGGAGGCGACTTCAACGCCTGGGCGGTGGAGTGGGGAAGTAGATGCACCAACATCAGAGGGTACAGTCTACTGGAAGCTCTAGCAAAGCTGGAAGTAACGTTACTGAACGAAGGTACCACTAGCACTTTCCGGAAAGATGGGCGCGAATCCATCATCGACGTTACTTTTTGCAGTCCGTCGCTGTTGGCGAGTTGGTTGAGTACGGAGTGGAAAGTGTGCGAGTCGTATACGCACAGTGATCACCAGGCGATCCGGTACAGAATCGGTCAACGAAACCACGTGCTAGTTCGGAGGACAACAAGCGGTGAGCGGAAGTGGAAGACGAATGCGTTCGACAATGACCTTTTCGTCGAAGCACTTCGTCTAGCTAGCGGAGCTTCAGATTGGAACGCAGAAAAGTTGACAGATCTACTGGTGAGAGCATGCGACACTACCATGCCGAGGAAAGTTGTACCAAAAAATTGAAGACGCCCAGCTTACTGGTGGAACGACTCTCTTCGCAACCTTCGCGCTGTCTTCAAGCCAGAAGACGCGTTCAGGGAGCATGAAATAGCGCTGATAGAGGGGAACGTAGTACGGTGTACCGAGCAGCTAGAGCCGCCTTGAAACGGGGAATTGCACTGAGCAAAGTGAACTGTTTCAAGGAGCTGTGCCGAGATGCAGATGCCAACCCATGGGGCAACGCGTATCGAGTCGTGATGGCGAAGATCAGAGGACCTGTGACGCCCGTCGAATCGTGTCCCGAGAAGCTGAAGGTCATTGTGGAGGGTTTATTTCCGATGCATGATTCTACGATATGGCCACCGACACCGTACGCCGAAATAGCTACCGAACTTTCTCAAGTTTCCAGTGAAGAACTGGTAGCAGTGGCGAAGAGACTGCAGGTAAACAAAGCGCCCGGCCCCGACGGAATCCCCAACGCGGCCTTGAAAACGGCGATTCAGGCGTTCCTGTACATTTTCAGGATAGTGCTACAGAAATGCCTGGATGATGGTCACTTTCCTAAGAAATGGAAGATCCAAAAGTTAGTGTTGCTGCCAAAACCAGGAAAGCCCCCGGGGGTACCAACATCCTATAGGCCTATATGCCTGCTGGATACTCTTGGGAAACTCTTGGAAAGGATTATCCTCAACAGACTGACGAAATGTACGGAGAGTGACCATGGTCTGTCAAAGATGCAGTTTGGATTCCGGAAAGGTAGGTCCACCGTTGATGCTATCCGGACAGTGGTTGAAAAGGCAGAGAAGGCGTCACAGCAAAAGCGGAGGGGCGACCGACATTGTGCTATAGTGACGATCGACGTGAGGAATGCTTTCAACAGCGCTAGCTGGGAAGCCATTGCCGAGTCCCTACACCGTATGAAGGTTCCTGGGTACCTGTGCAGAATTCTAGGAAGCTACTTCCAGAACCGCGTCCTAGTCTACGAGACGAGCACGGGGCAGACAACGTTGAATATAACGGCCGGAGTACCACAAGGCTCTATCCTGGGCCCAACGCTCTGGAACGTAATGTATAACGGAGTACTGAATCTGAAGCTTCCCAAAGGCGTGGAGATCGTGGGCTTCGCGGATGATATCGCTCTCACAGTGGCAGGCGAGACACTCGAAGCGGTGAAGATGCTTGCAACCGAGCCCATCGTCTCAGTAGGGAACTGGATGCAAGCAGCGAAACTGCAGATTGCTCATAATAAAACGGAAGTATTGTTGGTGAGTAACTGCAAAGCCGTGCAGCGAGCGGAAATCACAGTCGGGGAACACGTGATAACTTCTAAGCGTAGGTTGAAATACTTGGGAGTTATGATCGACGACCGGCTGAATTTCAACAACCACGTCGACTACGTCTGCGAGAAAGCAGAGAAGTCCATTAGCGCGATAGCGAGAATAATGGCGAATAACGCAGGACTTTGCAGTAGCAAAAGGCGTCTCCAGGCTGCTGTATCCTCGTCCATACTGTGGTACGGAGCACCAGCCTGGTCGGCGGCTCTCGAAACCCACCGGAATCGTAGAAAGCTGGACCGTACGTTTCGGCACATGGCGATGCGAGTTGCGAGACGCGAGGGGCTGCCTGCCCTTCATGCCAGGAACATAGTAGAGAAAATGTGTCGCGACGAGGGCACCTGGAACGCTGTGAACAGTGTAATCATACACATCATGTCCGAGCTACAGCGGAAGTGGAGGGCCGACCAGCGTAGTAATAACCCCTGACCATAGAAGAGGAACAAATGCGAGGGCTGTTGCAAAGTGTAGTACCCCACGAGAGTCGTTTTGACGGAGTGCGCGTTATGTTGGAGGGCACTGCCTAATCGGCGCTCCGTTGGGAAGAGAAATCCTGCGAGGGTGGCTGTGACGGGGCGCGCGTCAAGTTGGAGGGCGTTTCCTAATCGGTTCACGTCTCGATAGGTGAGAAACCCCGCGAGGGTGACTGTGACGGGTTGCGCGTCAAGCTGGAGGGCAATTCCTAATCGGTACACGTCGTAAATACCATCTCAAAAACATAGGTTTAGTGCAAGATGATATTTGTCGCTTTTGTAATGCCGAAAGCGAAACCTCGGAACATTTGCTCTGCAAATGCGGAGCACTAACAAGACGCAGACTTCAACACCTTGATAAGGCTATTCTGGAGCCCAAGGAAGTTTGGTCTGTGTCGCCGATCAGGACTATAAATTTTCTCAAACAGATTATTCCCGATTGGCACCTATCTCGCTATAGCTTTCAGTCTACTTCTTCATCAATAAGCAGTAGATAAGCTTGAAGCGTAGTACAAAAAATGGGGCATACCACAATAGCTCAAACTAATGGACGCAGTGGTTCACACCCAACAAGGGAAAAAAAAGTCCAAAAACATTTTCCTCACATCAATTTTTTTTCAGGATCTCTCAGGAGATAATCATATTTGATGGAAAAAAAATCCTTCCACGCATATGTTTGAATTTCAACAATGACAGAGTTATAGCACTTTTTTTTGTTTCGGACTCTCTTCGGCTCTACATTAAAAAGTACGCTACGTAAGCCAATTCTGTTGCTTTCATTTGAAAGATGATAAAATTTAGTACAGGGTATAGTAGTGGAACATCTAAATTAGAGTATTTAAGTAATATTTTGGAAGTGAAAAATTAGCTAGTACAGGGAATCTTCGATATAACGTACCCTCGTTATAACGTTCCCTCGATATAACGTCATTCGATATAACGTACACATTTTCGAAGTCCAAAGGAATAATTTTTTGAATATTGTTTTTCTGAAAGAACAATAAATTATCTGTATTTTGATACTAAAACTTGATTTGTACTTTTAATCAATCCCGAAGTACAACTGTTTTGTGATTCTGGATTCTAAATTAATCAAATTTTAATCAACAGTACGAAGGGAAACATCATGAGAAAGGTTAGCTTCGTGTTCTAGTTGAATTTATTCATTAACCTTACTCAAATAGCAACACGATAAAGTAATATAAGCTACGTTTCTGAGTTCTTTATTATGCTTCGATATAACGTACAATTCGATACAACGTACAATTTTGAAAGTAAAATGTACGTTATATCGAAGTTACCCTGTAACTGTTAATGCGTAATTCATAATTTTATCCCAAAAATTCATATTAAACTTGATATCAATCAAATTAAAGCTCTCAAACCACTCTACGATTTGTTCTTTGACGCCCAACTTCTATCTTTTTTAATTTCGCTACAACATCGATTTAAACAATTCCTAGTGAAAATTTAAGCAAAATCTTCAAAAGTTACGATTTTTACCCCACTATACTTATAATAGCCACTTAAATTTCATCATAACGTTAAGAGGTTACATTTTTTCTTGAAATAAGTCAAATTTGAACTATAAATTATTTTTTTTCAGACTGTATATAATCGAGTATAAAATTGTATATAATCGAATCACATATAATCGAGTCTATATATAATCGAGTCTGTATATAATCGAGTCCGACCTGTGATACAATTTTATCTTAAATTTTTTTATCCTAAAATATTTTAAATGAAATTCATTTTCTTTCCGTTTATTTAAGGTTCACCTACCATACGACGTCAATGAGGATCGAACCAAGGCCGGCTGGAATGCAAAACTATTTTACACGACCACGCTATCCACATGGCTAATGATGCTCCAGCAGTTGTTCAGCAAAAACGTGATAATATTGCACCTGATTATAAAATGAAGTTAGGTAGTGTTTTCTAAGAGTAAAAAAAGGAGCGCATGAAGGAAAACAATATCTATTTCGGTCTGGGCCGTGTATGTGGCAAAGTATACGGAAAGCTTATTTGTCTTTTGTTTCGCTCGCTCGTATTAATCTTATATTGCTGTACCATGTATATTATACAAATGTTTACCAGTCGAACACCATCTTTTTTGGTAAAGACGACTAGTATAAAAAGAACATATTTTTCATTTTACACCTCATTAACACTTCATTAAACAAAATACAAAAAAAAACACATTCTGAAAACCCTCAATCCAGGACCTGAAACTGTATCTGGGAAACAAGAATAATTAGTGCAGCTATATGTGTGAATATTTATTGTCATTTACCTCTCTTACTGAGAATAATTACCTGGAAAGAAGATTGATCATTCATATCACATATGATACTTACCAGTAGCGGTTGAACACAAACAACATATTAATGAAACACAAATTTTTGCATAACTTTGAGAACTAATCAAGCAAATAGAACCAAATTGGGCATGTGAGGGTGTTTGGGTACGAGAAATGTTTCTATGATAGTATAACACCCCTCCCTCCTCTGGATAGGAGAGTCTATATATGTATCATTTTTATGAGGGTCCCATAAAAATAATACATGTATTTCAACAAAACATGACAATTGAAAATTTTCGGAAAACTCTGAAGGAAAATGGGAAAATTCGGAAAAATTAAATTCGCATATATTCTACAACTACATATTGACAAGCGTCGTTAGTTCATTTGATGATTGCGCTAACGAAATTGATCTTCGTTCGAAAGTGTAAATGCGCTTAGTAAGAAAACGTGGATTTTCGGCGGGAAGAAGTTTACCGGGTCAGCTAGTCGAATATAAATATAGCGTTATAATAATCTATAAAGGAAAAAAATATAACAATTCATTAGCAGTGGAAAATTGGTTACATCTAAAAACGATAATTAATTGCCGACAATTACAGGGCGGACTCGATTATATACAGTTTTTGATTTCTTTCCACTGTATATAATCAAATCCTGTATATAATCGAGTCAAAAAAAATATTTTTATTCGTTTTTTTGCATGTATTTTTTGTTTTTTGAATGAAAAAGAAGAATTTCATTTTTGATTCATCCCCTTTGTTGTCGCACACCCTACGTTGTGTTTTAAATTACAGATTTCGTTGCGTGCGTGTAGGAATGGTAGCAGTCAGGACCAGGGTTCACTGAACCATAATCGCAGCATTTGAATGCTACCACGGTATATCGGAACAAGTACACTGGATACTATTTCACAGACATAAATTCTGAACACACATTTAGATTCACAAACAACTTAAATTTATTGTACTACGTTACTACATTTATTAGTGTTCAGCACGATACTTCCAGCAAGAATGGGCTAGGATATTTTATTCTACTAAGCAAAGTATTCTACTCCATACTGCAGTTCATGGTGAACTGACCGACAATTAATGAGGAATAATAAGGCATTGTCGGAGTTGTCGGAATGCTACCAACAATCTACACTTGAAACTAATACGATCAACCATACCCGTCGCCTTGAATAGTTACATTCAACAAAAACAAACAACAATCTCTTGTTTACTTGTCTGTCTGAAGGACATTCAAAGCTCGCTTCTATCTATCTAAAACCATGTTGCTGATGCAGTTCAATGAATCTGCCACAGGAGTTTCCATAGCATATGTCAGCAGGCATATTTTAGAGACAGGTCGTGTAATTAGTCCTCTTGCGGTCTGCAGCGAAAGGACTCTAGTGATTCCATCGGAGCCGGGATGAGTTGACACTACGCGAGCCAAAGGCCAGCGAATTGGAGGTTGTAGGTCATCGATGAGTATGTTACGTCCACGGCATTTGGTATCTTTTTGAAGTTCTTGAAGATATTCTCGTTGCCAGTGTTTCCAAAACTTTTGTGTATGCAATTGGAGACTTTGGTATTGATCGAGCTTATTCATCGGTAGGTGGCTGAGATCTGGGTCTGGCAGTGTATTCATCGAAGTTCCGATTAGGAAGTGAGCAGGAGTGAGCGCAGCTAAGTCATCAGGCTCTTCAGTCATCGGCAATAGCGGTCGAGAGTTCATTTGAGACTCAATTTGCGTGAGCACCGTACACATATTCTCGAAGGAAATACGGGTGGATCCAAGTTGGCGGAATAAGTGTTTTTTCGCAACCTTCACTGCCGCTTCCCACAAACCGCCAAAGTTCGGTGCCCTAGGGGGAATAAGATGCCAGGTGATGTTTTCATCGGGACAGGCGGAACTAATTCTTTGTTGTTCTTCCGCATTTTGTAGCAAGTAAAACAATTCCTTTAGTTGGTTGTTTGCGCCGACAAAATTCTTACCATTATCCGAATGCAAGTGAGACGGGCGACCGCGTCTGGCAACAAATCTTCGCAGACAACCGATAAATGCTTGGGTTGACAAATCTCCAACCAGTTCGAGGTGAACCGCTCTCGTGGTGAAGCATATAAAGACGCATATATAAGCCTTTGCAGGGGCAGCGCGTCTGTGCGTGGGTTTCAGGTACAGCGGTCCGGCGTAATCTATTCCGGTAACGTTAAATGGTCTACTTGACATTATTCTCTGGGCAGGCAGCTGGCCAATTTGTTGTTCAAGAGGTATAGGGTTTAGACGGGTACAACGGAAGCAGTTACGGACAGTACTCCGGGCGAGTCTACGGCCTTGTAGTGGCCAGTACGCTTCTCTCATTGCGGTTAGAAGCAAACGCCCGCCGTCATGAAGGGTTTTGATGTGAAAGTGTTGTGCTAACAATCGTGTTAATGGGTGAAAGGCAGGTAATATGGCTGGATGCTTGGGTTGAAAAGGCAAGTCTGACATGTTCAAACGTCCACCCACTCTCAACACTCTCTCTGAATCCAGGAAGGGGCTCATTTTACGCATACTGGACTTTTTTGGTATTGGCATATTTTCCATCAAACTATCTATTTCGGCACGGAATGAATCATGTTGAGCGAGGCAAATTAGTAAAGCTTTTGATTTCAGCAACTCAGGAACGGTAAGTGACAGGCAATTTAGTTTGGATGGTGATCGAACAGTCCGAGACTTTGCGCGAACATTATTTACGAACCGGATACAGTAGCTGATTACATGAAGAAGTCGGTTATATGAAGACCAGCGTAAGAACCAAGGATGAACAGACGGTGAAGTTTGTATGGTCGCAACAATATTTCTCATTTCCAATTGGTTTTCAGCTACATTCGGCGGGTTAGAAATCGACCACTCCTTTGGTGGAAGTGACAACCAGCATGGTCCGTGAGTCCACAATCGGCTTTTAAGAAAATCTTCTACCAGCATTCCTCGTGACACTAAGTCAGCAGGATTCTCTTTCCCAGATACATGATTCCAATGATCACCGTGTGTGAAGTGCTGGATCTCCGAAACTCGGTTGGCTACAAATGTTTTCCAGACATTAGGAGGTGATTGCAGCCACTGCAGAGTAACAGCTGAATCCGACCAAAAGTAGGATTTAGTCACGTCGAGATCAATAGCGGTTTTTATGCAGTTGTGCAAGTGGGCAGCGAGAACTGCTGCGCATAGTTCTAGTCGGGCCAAACTAAGTCGTTTTAACGGGGCTACTCTGGATTTGGAGGCTAGCAACTGCACCTTCACTTTACCTTTATTGTCCTCAGAGCGAGCATAAGTACATGCACCGTATGCAGATTCAGATGCATCGGCGAACGTGTGAAGTTGAATCACTGAATTCGGAAGAAAAGCGTATCGGTCTACTTGATAGTCGGAAATGCGGGGTAGTTGTTTATAATATTTCCTCCACCTTTCGCTCATGGATTCAGGTACAGGTTCGTCCCGTTCACAGGTGAGTAGCCACAACTCTTGCATCATAATTTTAGCTTTGACGATGATGGGAGCAATGAGTCCTAATGGGTCGAACAGTTTTGCAATTGATGATAATATTGATCGTTTTGTGGTTGGCTGATCGGTTTCATATACGTGAGATGAAAATCGCAGATAATCGTTTTCGGGTTCCCAGCTTATACCCAATGTTTTTATAGTTTCATTTGGATGAAAATGCAAAGCGGATTGAGTCCCAATGGCGTCTTTATCTAATCCTTGCAGTACCTCCAGTCGATTGGATGACCATTTGCGTAGCACAAAACCTCCTTTAGCAAGCAATTCCGTTAATTCCTTTCGTAATTAGGTAACCTTTTCTATAGTTTCAGCACCACCGATAAAATCGTCCATATAAAAATTATTACGTAATGCTGGACCTCCTAGAGGATACGATTTCCCTTCATCAGTTGCTAGTTGTACAAGAGTTGTGGTTACTCACCTGTGAATGGGACGAACCTGTACCTGAATCCATGAGCGAAAGGTGGAGGAAATATTATAAACAACTACCCCGCATTTCCGACTATCAAGTAGACCGATACGCTTTTCTTCCGAATTCAGTGATTCAATCCAGAAAACACCTTTCTCATATAATTTTATCCGGATACTTTCAGGAGGTGATAGATGATCGAATTTGATGAAAAAAAAAATCCTTCTACGCATATGTTGGAATTTCAACAATGACAGAGTTATAGCACTTTTTTTTGTTTCAGACTCTGTTGCCTCAAACTGGCTCTACATGAAAAAGTACGCTACGGACGACGATTCTGTTGCTTTCATTTGAAAGATGAGTAAATTTAGCACAGGATATAGTAGTGGAACATCTAAATTAGTGGATTTTAATAACATGTTTGAAGTGACAAATTTAAAAGTTAATAATTTTTAATGTGTTATTATTCATTTTATCCTAAGAAATTATATTAAACTTGATTGTTTTTATCAATTAAATTCAAGCTCTCAAACTGCTCTACAATTTGTTCTTTGACACCCAACTTCTATCTTTCTTAATTTGGCTGCAGTATCGATATAAACAATTCTTGGGGAAAATTCAAGCAAAATCTTAAAAAATCACGATTTTTATCCCTCTGTACATGTAATATGTACTTAAATTTCACCTTAACTTTGAAAGGTTATATTTATTCTTGAAATAAGTCATATTTGAAATAATAAAAAAAAATTTTTTTTCTAATTGTATATAATCGAGTCCAAAATTGTATATAATCGAATCACATATAATCGAGTCTGTATATAATCGAGCCCAACCTGTATATTCAAGATCGACCCATCCCATGAGTTTGATATTCGCGTAATGATAATGTAAAAAGCATCTATTTGGATGAGCGAAAGAGTCGCTAGTAAAAAGATGAAATGAAAACGCGCAGAAACCAAACAGCAAAATCCACGAAGAAAACAAGTTTGATTCCGCGGTCATTGGCCTAACATACATTCACTGGCTAAAGTTTCGCGATGTATCCATTCAGAACACACACACTGTCAAGGGCGCGCGCTCAAACACCACTAAGTATTCCAAAGCCAAAGCTCCCCTTCGCCCACAGGTTGGGGTTGGAACAAATGGAGGAAGTGGGTGGCTCTCTCGTAGAGGAAGCTCGCAGTTATTACATACTCACACAACCGCATTCCACTGCGGTTACCTATTACCGAAGCCAGGTAACTCGAAACTCGATCATTACTCTGCGCGGCCGACTGACAGCTATTACGTGAGTGTACGATCCCCAACACAATCGGATATCACGGGCAGCCACAGTTCGGGAGCTTTGATTGCCAAAAGCCGGTTTATTGCATGCACGATCTCGGTTACGAAAGACTGGCACATAGCTAGCACTCAGAGCAAAATACGATCGCGGACCGAAGCTTGATGCGCTCTCAGGTGGGTTCGGGATTTCGTTACCGGCACTGAGCGTGCGCGAGAGGCCTTCGTCGTTGGCCGCGAACTTGAAAAGTAGTTCCATTGCCATGACAGCGAGTCAGTTGGCTGGTGGTTGGTTGTGTAACGAAGAGGAATGTACATAATGGTGCAACCTTTGAAAGCCCGGTTGTACCGTTTCCGTGGTATGCGACCTCTGCGCGGCCGAGCTCTTTTCGAGATTGGTTTTTATTATTTTTTTTATTTAAATCGTTTATTTTTACAGGCTCAGTTACATAGGTTTAAAGGAGCCGAACTCCTTACTGTATTGTTACTAGTATATAAACATTTTTCCTTAATTCTAATGTTAATAATATAGGAAACCGATTACTCGCGGTCGACTCGAGTTTAGAAGGGTGACATATTTTCTTCAGGAAAAGGAGGGGATATGAGGATATATTGACAATGATCACACTCACACTCTTAATCACACTCATCACACTCAATTCTTAAACCTATCTTATATCTAATATGTATTTACATTTCATCTTATTCTTAAGAAGGGATCCGATCTCTCACAAAGGAAAAGGAAAAGGAAAAACTAAGGGTGTAAGGACAATCACACACGAAGATCGATAGCTTTAAGGAATACATATATTTGGGACATGTAATCAAGGTCTAACCGAGCCAACACGTCTATCACCGGCATCATGGGCTGCCTTCCTCGGGCCCGAAGGGTGACTACTAAATTCGATCTGGCGACAAGATACAGCTCGCATGACCAAACAACGTGCTCGATGTCGTGGTAACCTTGGCCACAAACACAAAGATTGTTGTCGGCAAGATTAATACGAAAGAGTAGCGCATCTAACGAACAGTGATTGGACATGAGTCGGGAGAAGGTGCGAATAAAGTCCCGACTCAAGTCCAGACTTTTGAACCATGGTTTGAGGCTAACCTTAGGGATAATCGAGTGGAGCCACCGGCCCAATTCATCTTCGTTCCATTTGCGTTGCCAGTTAGCGATGGTATTTTTACGGACTAAAGAGTAAATTTCATTGAAGGCTATTTGACGCTGATAAATATCGCCTTCAATTGCACCTACCTTTGCTAATGAGTCAGCCCTCTCATTACCCGGAATTGAGCAATGTGAAGGGACCCAGACAAAGGTAATGACATCTGGATAAAGCACTCAAAATTTCTCGTATTCTCTCAAGGAAGTACGGCGAGTGCTTTTCCGGCCTCACTGAACGGATAGCTTCGACAGAGCTAAGACTATCCGTTACAATGTAATAGTGTTCAACAGGTCGTGAGGCGACGCTGTCCAGCGCCCAGTGTATCGCTGCCAATTCAGCAATATACACTGAGCAAGGATTCTGAAGACTGTGTGAGGTGCTAAAAAATTCGTTGAACACTCCAAATCCTGTGGACTCATTCATAGAGGACCCATCAGTAAAGTACATATTATCACAATTGATATCCCCATACTTTGCATCGAAGATCGTTGGAACGATCCTCGATCGAAGATAGTCTGATGTTCCATGGATATCCTGCTTCATGGACAGATCAAAATGCACAGAGGAATTGATGTAGTCAGGAAAACAAACACGGTTGGGAATATACGAAGAAGGATCAACCTGCATGGAGACGAATTCATGATATGAGCTCATGAATCCAGAATGAAAATTTAGCTCGATCAGCTGCTCATAATTTCTGATCACCAATGGGTTCATAACCTTACACCGGATGAGGAACCGAAGAGATAATAAATTGAAGCGATCTTTTAGTGGGAGTAGGCCTGCCAAAACCTCGAGACTCATGGTATGCGTTGAGGGCATACATCCCAACGCGATACGGAGACAAAGATACTGAATTCGCTCGAGTTTAATGAGGTGTGTTTTGGCAGCTGATTGAAAACAGAAACTGCCATACTCCATCACTGAGAGAATAGTTGTTCGATACAACATTATAAGATCTTCGGGATGGGCTCCCCACCAGGTGCCGGTAATTGTACGGAGAAAGTTTATTCTTTGTTGACATTTTTTACTCAGATACCTAATATGGGCCCCCCAAGTACATTTAGAGTCGAACCAGACCCCAAGATACTTGAATGACATAGCATGAGTGATCGGTTTACCCAAAAGTTGAAGCTTTGGTTTTGCTGGTCTATGCTTCCTAGAAAAAACCACCATCTCTGTTTTCTCCGTGGAGAATTCGATCCCTAGCCCAATGGCCCAGGTTGAAAAATTGTTCAAAGTATCTTGTAAGGATTCTTGCAGGTCGGATTCGTTTGATCCTACGACAGACACCACTCCATCATCTGCAAGTTGTCTTAGGCTGCAATTTTGTGTAAGGCAATTGTCAATGTCGCTTACGTAGAAGTTGTACAAAAGGGGGCTTAAACATGAGCCCTGGGGGAGTCCCATGTAAGAGACCCGACTTACTGCCGAATCTCCGTGAGAAAAGTTCAAATGTTTCTCACAAAGCAAGTTATATAACATATTATTCAATAGAGGCGGCAGACCCCGAGAGTGTAATTTGTCTGACAAAACCTCTATTGAAACAGAATCAAAGGCCCCCTTCCAAGAATACTGAAGCCATTTGTTTTTTGTCGGCGTAAGCCATTTGAATTTCTGAAGAAAGCAACGCAAGACAATCATTCGTCCCCTTGTCCCTGCGGAACCCATATTGTGTATCTGAGAGTAAGCCATTCGTTTCAACCCAGAGATCAAGGCGAAACAAGATCATTTTCTCCAACAATTTCCGTATACAAGACAGCATTGCTATTGGGCGGTACGAATTGAAGTCGGACGCGGGTTTTCCGGGTTTTTGAATAGCTATAATTCGCACTTGTCTCCAATCATCTGGAACAATATTATGCTCCAGAAACCGATTGAATAAATTCAACAAGCGATGTTTCGCCACATCAGGGAGGTGTTTCAACAAGTTGAACTTAATTCTAGCCGTTCCTGGAACCGAATTGTTACAAGAAAGGAGAGCAAGAGAGAGTTCTACCATCGAAAACTTGGAATCAAGATCGCACCTATCTTGTGGTATATCTCGAACAATTTTTTGCACAGGAACGGAATCGGGACAAACCTTCCGTGCAAAATTAAAAATCCATCGATGTGAATATTCTTCGCTTTCATTCGATGAAGAGCGATTTCTCATGTTTCGAGCCACTTTCCATAATTTTTTCATTGACGTTTCTCGTGACAAACCTCCCACGAAAGTTCACCAATAAGCACGTTTTTTCCCTTTGATCAAGTTTTGAAATTGATTTTCAAGGTCCAAATACGTTTGAAAATTCTCAATGGTTCCACGTTTTCGAAAAGCTTTAAATGCGTTCGATTTGTCCTGATAAAGCTTGGAACATTGGCTATCCCACCATAGATTGGGAGGCCTTCGACGAATAGTGGAGCCAGGGATGGATTTCGTTTGAGCGCGAACCGCGCTCACATAGATCAAACGAGAAATGAAGTTATACTCCTCCAATGGAGGTATGCCATCTCTGGCACTGATGGCTAGAGCAATCACGTCCGCATATTTTTTCCAGTCAATGTGCTTGTGAGGCCATATGCCATGTTTATAGATTCAGAAGAATTCGTCCCAATGGTGATGGAAATTTTGATTGGCAAGTGGTCACTGCCGTTGGGGTCCTGGATTACATTCCACTTGCAATCTAACGATAGTGAATTCGAGCAAAGCGAGAGGCCAAGAGCACTTGGGTTAGCAGGAGGTTTAGGTACATGTGTTGTTTCCCCAGTGTTCAAAACGGTCATATTGAAGCTGTTACAAAGGTCATATATCAATGATGAACGATTGTCGTCGTACTGTTCCCCCCAGGCAGTTCCGTGAGAGTTGAAGTCTCCCAAGATCAATCGTGGCTCAGGAAGGAGTGAGCACATGTCAATAAGTTGTTCCGTTAAATTTGGCTGTGTTACAGCTGAATTACTAAATAAGTCTAATAAAAATAAACAGATAGGATAAAAAAACGTGGCAGGTAGGGGGTTTAGATAACGCTTAACATTGCACAGTTGTTCAATTGTTTATCTCATGAAAATAACATTTTATTCATTGTGATAGATGCGTAGAAATATTTCCTATTAATTGATGCGAACTTCTTTTCGATCTATTAAGAAATGTTCGAGTTATAAGCATTCAAAATCGTTCATTTTTTTGCATGTTCTGACCGGACTATATAGGGGGTAAAATGAAAACCTAAATCATTTTACCCCCTATATTGTCCGGTTAGAAATAATCCCACGTCAAAATCTAAATTTAACAAGTGTTTTTACTCGGGTTGTTCTAGATTATTCGCTTTAAACAATTGAGCTGTTGTTTTATAGCAATAAGAATTGGCCGATACCTTTCTCGAAACGTCTTGACCATTCTAGTGTTATCGTTTCGATTTATTATGTGGTTTTTTAAATTGTGAATAATGTTTTGGGTTCTGCAAGTGACTATTATATCAAATGTTTCACTGAAGAATCCCGAATAATCCAGACAAATGGGGTAAGTACGTCTAATTATGTTCAAAGGATTTATTATTCTGATATTTTCCAGGTGCGGATTTAGAATACATTGTAACGGATTTGATAGTGTTCAAAGTGTTTTTAGTGTCAAGTGTTTGATTTGCTTCATAGAATAAAGTGATCTGAAGAATAAAATTGTGTTTTTCTCTTTGTAACAGCGATTTCTCGGGTTTTGCGAATTTGGAAATAAGTACTCTAGATTAGCGTTGCAAAAATACTTAGCTTTATTGCTCCGCCGAGTATAAGTACTACGATATTCGGTGTAATGCGTATGCGAATTCATTCACCATTAAGAGATCGACTACTCTGCAGTTCGGGTTTTTATAGTTATGCGGGAAAACTACTACACAGGCAATCATTGAAACTTCCAGCGATACAATATCTGTAACAATGAATTCGAGCAGTAGTTGTTCCATAAACTACGTAACGCATTAACACTTTTCTTCATCATATGTCCGATTGTTCGGACCGGGTCGAGTTGTAACAACACCAAATCCGTTTTACAGCGCCTTTGAACACAACAAAAACATCCCCATCTATTTCCATCTCAATTTCTGGAGAGCTCTGTTGTACATATTATTATTTGTTAAAAACACTCAACTATTCAGCCATTCCATGCTCAACCGATATAGCGGTTCTCAGATTTTCGTCAAAAGCGGTAAATTTTGCTCTTTATCGCAAAACATTAGATCCGTTTTTTTATTATTATTAAGGTACCCATTTCGATATTAGGGTTGTCCGAAAAATCAATTTTCCCAAAAATGACATTTTTAAAAAATTAATTACATTTAGAACTACTGAACTGGTTAAGATGATCGATATGTGAAATTGAAGCCAATGAGCTAGTATTTTATTAAAAAATATGTAAATTTTGCATTTGTGGATTGTACTCGTTTTTTATTGTTTTTATGTCTTTGGACTAGAGGGCGCTTGATTGTTTTTTTGGGGAGGGGGGGGGGGTTTAACATCGGTTAACTTTGGAAAACAATATCTCAAAAACGAAATACAAGCTTCTCTGGTATCAAGATATGCTATGTAAAAAATCCTCAGCTTTCGAGAAAAATATAAAAAAATATTAGTCCAAAGCCATGAAAACAATAACAAACGGCTATAACCAATAATTGCGAGAATAAAATCCATTTTTTTGCCAGTTCAATATTTTTTAACAAAATGCTTATTGGCTTCAATTTGATATGTCGATCATCTAAATCGGTTCAGTGGTTCGAAATTTATGAATTTTTGGAAAAAGTTATTTTTGGGAAAAATTGAAAAAAATGATATTTCGGACCACCCTAAAATGGAAATGGGCACCCTAATGAAAAAATAAAAAAATATGGGTCTAATGATCTGCGATAAAGAAAAAATTACCACTTTTGGCGACAATCTGAGAACTACTATATCGGTTTGACATGCAATGGTTGTATTATTATGTATTTTTAAACGGTTTTATTAGCTTGCCTTGTTTGTATGTTTGTATGTTTGTAACATGTCTGTAGGGCTGTCCCACATTAACAGAAATTTGACCCCCTTCCTGTTGACCAATTGATCTGAAATTGGGAACAAACCTTCATCTCTGCAGTCACTATAAAACTGCGTATTTCATGATCTTGAAAATCCAAGATGGCGGCCATATTAAAATGACGGATTACATATTTCCTTAAAGCTTCCTCAATATGGTTTTTTTTTTCAAAAACCCATCAATATGGATATCAAATGAAAGGGTTTGGCTAGTAGAACATAGTTATTTATGAAAAATGTAAATCCAAGATGGCGGCCGCTACAGAATGGCGGATAACATATTTCCTAAAAGCCTCCTCAATATGGGTTTTTCCAAAACTTCATCAATATGGGTAACAAATGAAAGGGCTTTACTGGTGCAATACGGTTGTTTATGAAAAATGCATATCCAAAATGGTGTCACATATATTTTTTTTCAAAACATCATCAATATGGGTATAAAATGAAAGGGCTTGACTAGTAGAACATAGTTTTTCTTTTAACTTAATGTTGGTTTGTGCTAACGTAAGGACAATTATCACCACTCACGAGACGCGACACGGTACCAAGACACAACACTTATAGTCCTTACAAACATTAAACGGGTTTAAATTACCTTTTTTCGTCGGCCAGTTTCGGACTCGATGTTGCCCATCTACTGGACGGTGTCCGACTCGGACACCCGTTTAATGTAAGGACTATAAGTGTTGTGTCTTAGTCCCGTGTCGTGTCTCGTGAGTGATAGAACATAGTTATTTATGGAAAATGTAAATCCAAGAAGGCGGCCGATACAAAATGTAGATCAATTTCTTTTTACACAGCTATTAACGTGACATTCAGCGGGCCGAAGAACATTTAAACATACTAGTATTCAGTTCCGCATAAATTAACTACCAATTATTATTATTATTTTAATCAATTTCAGACGAATTTCATGCCAACTCGCCTGGCCATTGACGGCACTATCTCAGATTACAGTGAAACGTTGAGAGTTTAAAGATATTGGATATTTAAGCAGCTTCGCATACTTGAAATATTCTAAAAAGAATTAGACTACTTGTTGAAAAGTACCTAGTTTTTTCCCTAATTGTTTACAAAAAATTATAAATCAAACGCTATAATACCTACAAAATATTTGTCAAAGAATAAATGTAGGAAATTGGTTAAATTTCCATAAAAAAATACATTTAAAAAAAATGAATGAAATGCACAGAATTTAATTTTTCGCAAATTTTTTTTTCTGAATTCTCAAAAAATATATATGAATAGCCCTTACAATTTCCAACAAGCCATCCATACATCGGAAGAAGGGCACTGCTACAGGGAAAAAAATCCTAACAACAACTTTTTCAAGTTTTCTTCGAAAAATTACAATTAACCTTTTCACTACGAAAGGCGTATATATACGCTCTCGCCAGTCTTTCACTGCTTCACTATAGTCACTGGTCTGACGCAACACAACGACTGACATGCGCATAACGCGCCGTACCTGCTGATGGATTTTTCCGAGACTGGACCACAGTGAAAAGGTTAATGTTTAACTCGCAACATTTCAGTGTGTAAATTACCACGATTGACATATTTTGCAAACTTTTTTCTATTTAACAACACGTCAGGAACATGTCAAACGCGAGAATTTACACACAAAAATGTTACGATGAGTTTTTCAGGAGTCTCCATACAACAATGCCATATATTACAGAAACAATACAAGATAGAGGACTGACGTCTTCGACGAATGTAAGATTTCTTTTTTTCAGTGCCATCATCTAAAAAAAAGGTATTTTTTAATGAAAATTTAAACATTTACCTACATTTCATGCTTTGACTATGTTTATGGAGCTAATTCACTTGTGCAATGACGAGTTTAATTGATTCATCAACCACCATATTTACCGGATTTAGCACACGGCGACGATAATATCATTCCCAAGCATAAAAAATGCGGGAAATAGGGAGCAAATAGGAAACAGTCAAAGCCGGATGTAAGTATTCTGCAGGACTTGAATAATCGACCATTGAAATGGTATCAGTACATAAGAGAACAAAAAATATTTTGCTCTTAATGCAGAATATCTTGATAAATAAAACGAAAAAATAAAAAATGTGTTTTTCTTTGATACCAACCAGTCACGAATAAAAAAAAAATTCCTAACAACAACTTCTGTGGTACGCAAAACAAGTTATTTCTTGGAAACACCCGCAGATTGGCGTTAAAAATGCTGTCATCTTCATTACTCAATAGCCCCCACCGAAACTTATTTGCACCTCATCAAAGCGCCAAAATAGAGTTCAACAACCTTCCACCACGGTCAAGCAGTGACACAATTTCTCCTCCTTCTGTTCGACTAATGCTCCCACGTTGAGGTCTGTCTGCTGTAACGGTTACGATCATAGCTACGAGGTCCACAGTTGTGGTGGTGTTAGTGCTATGCTGGCTGGCGAAGAAGAGAGATCACGAAACATAACAAGGCACAACAATCACTCATCGCGCTCAGCGTGTTCGAAATATTCGCGGAAACCATTTAACAATCTTGTTCGCGACTTTGATACTCGTGGTACCGTAATCTCAATTTCCTTTTTTTTTCTCTTTCACCATGATCGCCTTCATCACTCCAACACCCCCAGCCCCGGTGTGGAGAGTTCATTGCTCGCTTTATTTTATTTATTTTTCCCACCCGCAGTTGTAAATCTTTTCCTTGTAGCCCAAAAATTACCAATTCATTTACTCTGATACAAATAATTATGGGCTAGTGCTGTTGGCTGTGGATTCGCGAGCCGAGCCGCCGAAGCCAAAGCAAAATGGCTCGCGATTTTCATTGCCAATATTTGCAGCGGCGTCTTGGTCTTGGCCTACACTTTCTTCTCACCTAGTTTTACACATGACTTGTCAATCTGCTACCATGGCGTAGAAAAGAAAATATGCATAGTTATAGCGCGGTGGAAATGGAAATGCTTCGCTGTTAAAAATTGAAATTATGACTGTCGGAGTATGTTAAGCTTTTTAACACATCTTTTTTGACAGTTACTAAGGGTCTTTCTTGCGATTCTATCTCTAACCTACATATTGTGAGTTCGGAATAATTCATTTGCCAACCGACAAATGAATCCAACCTTTCTCGAAAGCTCCCCAATCGAAGGCATGTCTTTATTACACAAATCGTAACCATTATTCAGCAACAGAAGATTACGCTAACATTTGCAGCCCAGTTTCGCGATCAGGTCGCGAGGCTTCGCGAAGGGGGGCTTGCTATGGGACGGTGACTGTAACCATTGGCAGCGCGCAGATTGGCATTCCCTCGACCGGTCTCGCTCATGTAAGCTTTCCACAGCCCCATTCGAGGTTACTCGAGGCCGATGAACCAGTTACCTAGTGCTAAATCTCATCACCATTTCTCTCGCTGCCTGCCATAGCCTTCTCTCGGTGAGTTTAAGCAGCAGCAGCCTTTCCACAACGCTCACACAAACTCACGCAACCGCAGCTAACTATTACTTCAGCGCGCGGAGAAAGAAACCAGACGGTCGACGAAGTTGAAGTCGACGTCGCGAAACTATTACGGCAGGCTCTCGCGCCGCCGCTGCTGGGATTTTGCACTATTGAACCGGTTTTCCGCCTGCGCGTTCAGTACGGAGCGACAAGAAAAAAGAGCCAGCTGGTTTATGGGGTGTCGTAAGAGTCTTCTTTCTCTGAACCTGCGGAACTAGCCGGAAAGGTTAAGTCATGATGACGTGGTTGACGCAATTATTCGCTCAGTATTTTTCGTAATGCAACGGTGTTCTTCATAATAGGATAGATCCGAACACGTAGATTAATAGCATAGCACGATTAGAAGCTTTTGAGCCGAGTTTATACTCTCGACAAAATTTACTACCACATATGAGGTTATGTTGAGGACCATTTAAGCAAACGGTGAATCTGCGGTGCCTCGGAGGCTTAGCGATAAGTGGCTAGCGGTGTCAACGTGAGTTGGCGTTTAACACTGCTATAAATCACACCTACACTTTTTTATTCAGGCTTATATTTTGTTTTTTTTTCTTGAACGATATTTTCATTTTAGAGTTCAGAATCAATTATGAAAATATAGTTACATTTCAAATTTTAAAAATATATTATAAATATATATTTTTTACGCACCGCTTACAAAGTAGTCAATATAGCGAGATAAAATGTTTTTATTTTTGACGTAGCACGAACAGGAAATTATTGCAATACACCCTAGTTTTTTAAACGCGGGAGATACGTACCTCGTAAAAAAAACTGCGTTAAAAAACCGCGTTAATCGGAAAATCCGCGTATAAAACCGCGATAATTCGAAAATTGGCGTTAATTGGAAAAATCCGCGTAAAAAAACCTTGTCACCAAATGATAGATATAAAATGGAGACTATCCTCACGCAAAAATGAAGTAAAAAGTTAAGTTGAGTTGCATACATGTATTAAGGTTCATCTTCAAATTTATAGATCCGACCATATACCGTTCTGAATCATATTTCGGGCAGCTTCATATTTCGGACACTCTGTAATAATAACTTGAAATGCCCTAATGTCCTGATGATATAACTATGAAATTAATATCACAATTGATTCTTTAGAGCAGGAGTTCTCAAATCGGTCGCTATCGACCCCTTGGGGTCGATAATGGTTTCTCAGGGGTCGACATGAACGAAAATTGATTTTGGAGGTAGTCGAGATCCATCAATTAACACAGGTTCTTGTTTGGAACTTTCAAGATACGGTATAAGTTGTGTTACGTGATCCAACTTGATTTCTATAATAGTTTTCTAGGTAGAAATTATTATTATTGTACTTTTTGAAACTCAACAATAGACGAGCGCGCATAAGTTTGTACAACATGAAAAATTTGGCAAGTGCACTTGGCATGTGCGTTCTGAAATTCGTTGGACCTTGAATACACTCATTTACGAATTGAATTCATAGGAATACAGGATTTTTTCATATAAGTTTTTTTTATTAACGTGCGATGTTTATACTTTTTTCAAAAATTAATTGCCTACTGCAGTATTTGTGAGTAATTTGTATCAACATATTTACAATTAATTCAATATTTATATGATTTTACATCTATTTATTTTGTTCAATTTTGATGGGATGTCATCCAAACTTCCAGATTTGTATGGAATCTTTCAGACTTTGGTAAAGCATCCAGATATCCAGACCGTCCTTTATCTAGTCCAGACTTTCCGCACTTTGCCCAGATTTTTCCAGATTTAAAAAAAAAATCTGCAATGACATTTGACTTTATTGAGTTGGTTTGGAAAGCCAGTCTGTGCTAGTTTTATTGAAACAGTTATTCGAAATGACATCACTGATTTCACCGACGGGATTGGGAGGCCAGACTGAGCTGGCTTTCCCAGAGCACCGATTAGCATTCTGGTTTCTGCATACTTTGTAAAGACATAAAGTGTCTTGGAAGATTGGAGGATTTCTTGAAGCATGTAGCGACTGAGAAGCACAAAAGCGACTGCCTTGATCACAAATAATTTCGGGGATGGTCAACATGAGGAGCCCATTAGTCACTTCAGTTTGATTGCCGACGAAACGACGGAGCTGTCGAAGAAATATTCACTAGCCTTAAGGTAGTAGTACACTGTTTGCCCGGAGGTCAAATAATTGACACTTTTTGACAGATAAAGTTTGGTTTGTAATCTGTGCAAACACTATTTTGTTTGCCACACTTCAATTATCAACAGTAGCAATGTCTAACATCGAACATGGAAAAAATTCGACTGAACTATTTAAGGTAACCTAACCATGTACCGACAGGTTCGAAGAACAGACCTAAAAAATATTTTAGGCATCCAATAAGTCAAATATTCGGCTTCGGTCAAACAGAGTATGAGCACCCTTAGTAGGCAGAACTAGGTATTGGAAGGATGGTAGACTGTTCGTGAATGATTGTTTTTATGACCTTCTACAGGTTACCGAAACGGATTATAGAACGTTGTATGATGAGATGGTTTAGTTGTTCAAGAGAGACAAAATTACATTACCAAATTTATTTGATTGGCTATGGGGCTGATGGAGCAAAGATTATGACTTCACCAGGCAACTCACTTGACGCTTTGCTTAAAAGAGAATGTCCATCGCTTTTCATTATGAAGTGTGTTTGCTATAGTTCTGCCTTAGGTTCTTCTTATGCATGTAAGCATATTCCAGATGAAATTGATGATGAAATGTCGTAGCTGCAGATTCTTGCGGACTTGTAAGTGTGAAGAGATTCAGGGAATTCTTGAATTAAAACCCCTATAATTGCTGCATCCATGCGCGATGGCTTTCACTTTTTTCATACTAGACAGATATGAACCACTCCGAATTGACTTTGGATATGTGAAACATATGAATCATGTTAAGAACGCCAAAGTAGTAGACTAATCTTTGTTTGACAGTTTGGTTTTACATACTCGAAATGATTAACAGCATGAACAAGCCATCTCAAAGTGAGAGTTCGACCGATTCTTCATTTGAGCTATTCACGACTCTTCCGCACGGTATTGGATATTTTTATTCACAAATGATAAACTTGCGTTTAATCAACAAAATTACGAGAACTTGGAAATTGTGTAGGTTGGGACAACGACTGATCTAGGGAGTACGTAAACGATGGAAAAATATCTGTTGATCGGCTCAACGAATTTAAGGCTAATGTAATGCACCAACTTCAACTTGCTTTTAAAATCTCACGCGACTGCATCTACACCGGCTGCGCTTAACTCGAATAAATCGTCCCTCGCTCGATCTGAACGTAACGTTAATCAAACCAATTCTGTCATTTTCGGTCAGAATATTTTGCACGATGGTAAAACTCAAAATGGTAACAATGTTGCAGGAAGTAATAGTGGTACTTTAAGTGTCGCTAAAGCTGGACCGTCCGACGATATGATCGCTTTCTACATAACTCCGTTTACTCCTGATCAGAAAGAATGTGACGTAAAGCAACACATTCATGAAATTGCTAATGTGGACACTTCGTTGATCAAAGTCACCAAGCTCGTTCCTCGTGGGAAAAGTCTGGATGACCTTTCATTCGTCTCGTTTAAAGTGACAGTCAGTAAAGATTTATCTAATGTGGTCGGCGATCCTTGGTACTGGCCTGAAGGAGTCACTGTCCGTGCTTTTGAATTCAACCAAAAAAACGGCTCTATCTCACCTCGTCTGGGTTCGACATAGCATCAGAAAAGAACACAGGACGCACCATTTCTGGCACTATGGAAGACCCTTATCCGTCTGGCACAGTCGCGCTGCATCACAACCTCAACCACCAGCTTCCAAGTCGTCCTGGCCCTGTGTTCAGTTCTGGAGACGGGGTCTTCCAACTTGCGCTCTCTGGCAAGTACCCTCCTATTACGAGCACCAGATACGCTGAAAAACCTTCATATTACAGCTTTATTACCTCTAGTTCACCACAACACCATAATGAATCCTCTGCACAACAAACTTCATCTCCAGGACGCTACGAAACCGGCTTCATGGAAGCCCCTAATTCCCCTGTCACGGTCGAGATCCTCCAGCCATCGCTCAGCAGTCGTCCTGGCCCTGTGAGTGGGGTCAGAGAAGGGGTCTTCCACCACGCTGTTCTCGGCAAGTACGACAGTGTTTTTAGTTCTTCAGATTCTCATCCGTCCACTGGTTCTAGCGATGCAACCAATGTATGGTTGCCACCACAACCCGTTGCTGCCCCTGTCGATTGTGTTTGGCTGTACTACCAAAATGTCCGAGGTGTTAGGACTAAAATCGACGATTTGCTTTTGGCGGTTACGGACTGTAACTACGACGTCATCATATTAACAGAGACTGGATTAAACGATTGTATCGATTCTCTGCAAATCTTTGGATCGACATTTAACGTTTTTCGTTACGACCGTAGTTGTATAAACAGCAATAAAACGAGCTTCGGTGGCGTATTAATAGCGGTTCACCATCGCTATTCTTGTACGCAAATCAACACGCCTCACGGGGAAAGATTGGAACAGGTGTTTGCCGTCATTGTCATCGGAAGTAAACGATTAGCAATCGGTGCTGTGTACATCCCACCTGATCGTAGTCGCGACGTGGAGTTGATAGATGAACATGTGGCCTCTGTTCGTGATCTTTGTGACAATGCTACATGTGTAGATCAGGTGCTGCTTTGTGGTGATTACAACCAACCTCGCCTACACTGGTTGCAGAGTGCTGGCGGCGAAGTTTTACCAGCAGAAGCTTCGACGGTATCTGCGTCGAGTGCTGCTCTGATCGATGGAATGGACTTTTTGAATTTAAGTCAAGTCAATTGGCACCGCAATCAACTGGATCGAACTCTTGATCTTGTTTTTTGCTCAAATGGCTGTAATGTAATCGTCAATACAGCTGTGGTTGCACTGTTACCCGTGGATACGCATCATCCACCATTGGAAATATCTCTACCAGTACCTCGTACGTGCCAGTACAGTGACGGGTATCCTGTTGCCGATGAATACACCCCCGATTTTGGAAAAATCGACTACGATGCACTTGGTTATTACCTCCCCACTCTTGACTGGACATACCTGAATGCCTGTCAAAATGTTAATGAAATGGCCTCCGATTTCTGTTTCATCATTCAACGTTGGTTGCGGGAGAATGTACCCCACAGAAGACGTCCAGTTTCGCCTTCTTGGAGTACGGCTTTACTTCGACAGCTGAAACGCGAAAAAAACGCCTGTCAGCGAAAACAACGTGTTCTACAATCGTCTGACAGCAAACTCAGGTTTCAACATGCAAGTAATGTGTATCGTAAGCTGAATTCAACTTTGTACAAGGGCCACGTCTTGAGAATGCAAACCAATCTGCGACAAAATCCGAGAAACTTTCGGAAATTCGTCAACAGTAAGAGGAAAAACTCAACCCTCCCAGCTGCTCTATAACGACGTCGAAGCGAATACTCATACTAATGCTGTGAGCTTTTCGCCAAGTTCTTTACATCCGTGTTTGACCATATACCAGCCAGTGAAGCTCAAGTTAAGTTTGCCTCCTTAGGTGTTCCTTCGGACGTCACAAGTTTGACGACTTTCGTGGTCACTCCTGCCATGGTGATCTCCGCTGCAAAAAAATTGAAAAGTTCGCTTTCGCCGGGTCCTGACGGCATACCATCGGTATTGTTCTGCCGCTGCGCTGCTGATCTAGCCGAGCCATTTTCTGTCATCTTTACCCGATCACTCAATGATGGAGTATTTCCTGAAATTTGGAAGGAGTCTTTCCGGTTTCCTGTCTTCAAAAACGGTGATAAACGAAATGTCAGGAACTATCGTGGAATAACAAGTTTGTCGGCTGCGTCCAAGCTATTTGAGATCATCGTCAGTGAAGTTATTCTTTCTCAATCCAAGCGTTACATCTCTACCGATCAGCACGGCTTCATGCCCGGCAGGTCGGTCACCACGAATCTGTTGAACTTCACCAACACCTGCATTGCTGCTATGGAGGGCAAGGCTCAAGTCGATGTCATCTATACCGATCTGAAGGCGGCTTTCGATAGGATCGACCACAACATACTATTGGCTAAACTATCACGTCTCGGATCGTCTGCAAAACTCGTGTCGTGGATGAGAGCATACCTGACGGAAAGAAAACTGCGCGTTAAAATTCATGGCTGCGTTTCCTCGTGCTTCTGCAATTCTTCTGGAGTCCCTCAAGGAAGCAACTTAGGCCCTTTGTTGTTCATATTATTTTTTAATGACATTGCTGCGAAATTAGGGTTGAACTGCAAATTAATTTATGCTGATGATTTGAAAATATTCTGCATGATCCGTTCAGCTGAAGACTGCCAACGCTTGCAACATTTGCTGAATGTGTTTGTTGACTGGTGCCATCTAAACAAACTGATTATCAGCGTACCGAAGTGCTCCGTCATGACGTTCCATCGTTCCAAAAGTCCGTTACAGTTTGATTACTGCATCGACTGCATTTGCTTGAAAGAGTTGAAAAAGTTACTGACCTCGGAGTAGTGCTGGATCAGAAATTGAACTTCAACGCTCATTACACCTCAATCATTGCTAAGGCAAACCGACAGCTCGGATTTATTTCGAAGATTGCGAAGGATTTCACTGACCCATACTGCTTGAAGTCCTTATATTGCGCTTTAGTACGACCAATTCTCGAAACTGCAGCCGTTGTTTGGACTCCAAATGTGATTTTCTGGAATTTGAGGATTGAGCGTGTACAGCGAAGATTCATCCGGTTGGCCTTGCGTCATCTACCTTGGCGCGATCCATTGAATCTTCCTGCTTACCCGGATCGATGCAGACTTTTAAGCCTGGACACTCTTGAGAGAAGACGCAGAATACAATAGGCAATTTTCGTATCAAAGCTGTTCAATGGGGAAGTTGATTCTCCTCGACTACTTTCATTACTGGACCTTCGTGCTGCTCAACGACCTCTCCGACAGCGATCTTTGCTACAGAACAGATTTCATCGTACTTTATTCGGATACAACGAACCGCTGTCGTCGATGATTCGAACTTTCACATTGGTGGAGGATCTATTTGATTTCGGCGAGACATCCAGCCGCTTTAAAAACAGATTAACTAGTTCGTCGATTGTATAAATAATTGTACTATATTATTATATATTTATTCATTAAGACCACAGATGTCAGATGAATCAGATTTAAATAAATAAATAAATATATAAATAAAACTTCAGAGACTTGCTTATGATAAATCTGACGATGCTGGACCCGTCCAATGCCATCAGAAGAAGATATCAAAGCATTCTACCGCTTACTGAAAATTTTCCTAATCTGATTCCCAGAGAACGGATTCAGCCAATTGATGGGGAATTCAATGAGCTGCGCAATGTTGATTTTTAGACTATTCTTGGGATGACGACAAGTGTTGGGGTAAAGTTCTAGCCACAACTACCCGTGGTGGTGAAATGGTATTCCCGCAATCAAGTAAATTTATCTCAAAAATTTACTGAACAGCGAAGAAAGTGGTTTGGTGCACATCTCTGCAACCATCAAGTTTAAGTATAATGCGTCGATATATGATAAGAAGAAATAACGGTTAAACCATGTATTAAACATCAGACGTAAAAATGTTGATTGATTGATTGTGTTTAATTATAGAGACTTTTGCAGATTTAGTCCTGAGAAAAGCCTTTGTGGACAATCTCAATCCAAACTCCTTCTTAACCTGCCTTGAGAAAGACACTTGATTGTCATTGCTCGTCACCAAACCGTGGCCGCTTCCTCAAACATCAAACGACGTTCTCGTGAAAATGTTCAACAAAATTCGCAATGAAATATGAAAAATGTGGACAAAAATCCAGAAAAATCCATACTTTCGATATTTCAATATCCAGATTTCTGTTCAATACACTTGGCAACCCTGGCTTAACCCTTTGTAAAGCCGTGGAAACACGGCAAGGAATTGACTCAACCTTCAGAGAACATATTTTTTTTTTGTCTCTATTATAGTGACTTTCAACACATTTCGGCTGGTTCGTCACTTTTACTTCCATTTTTGGAAGAATGTCGGGAGTGAGAATTGAACTCGTGATCTCTGTGTGAGAGGTATGGATGTTACCACTACGCCAGATCGCCTCCGCAGAGAATATAATCCTTACATGAGGAAGAACACATTATTTTCGATAAAAAATAAACTATTGACAAAGTTGAAAAAATTGGTGGCAGTATAGTTTCCACTGCTCTTTAATTCCAAAAACACTAGTGGCTCTGCCTTGTAAGCTCATTTTATTGTGCCTTTGGTTATACAAAAAATAAAACAATATGTCTAGTGCAGCGAAGAATTTGTTTTGAAAGACTTACGAAGAAAAAATATAAAAATTGAATATAAAAAATAGATATAAAATATAAAAAAACACTATTTATTATTGAAGAAACTGCATGAACATACACATCTTATAATCAAATCCTAAATAAACCGCTTACAGCGAAAAGTTTATCAACTTGTTGCATGTTCAACGAATTTGAACAGAATTTTTCGCCGGCGCTCCGAAATCGCGGTTTTTTTTTGCATAAAAATTACTCCCAAATTAATATCGTACATTTTTAGCAGCCCCAAAAAATATTGGAATATTGCCAGATACTTTTAGAAGTCTTTGGTTAAGCAGAACATTGAAATAATATTCCAAGTGCGACAATTTTTTTTGTGGGTGGCTATATAGTTGTTACGAGCTTATAACAGGTTAGCCAACCGCAGAGTATTTAAATTAATAAGAATTTTGTATGAATCAGACAAAATGTTGAAATAGATTTTTGTTTGAAAAATTTGGCTATAGGGATCTGAGGTATCACTTAATTCTGAAAAAGAAATCTATTGCCCAAAATAGTTTGAGAACCCCTGCTTTAGAGTAACCTCCCAATCTCGTTTCTATTCTACTGACAATCTGATCCTAGCATCTAGTAAAAATGATGCCATTGGCTAATGGTTCGAATGCGGAGAACACGAAATGAATATTTTACCATATACCGCATAGACCGCATTGTTTGATAAAAGCAACAGTGCCAATTTTGTAGTGTTGTAGAGAGCAGTGCCAAAGTTACGAGTAGATTGGTGCGAAAACTCACATGGGTTCGGTACAACTTTGGTTTTCATACCATTTTATGCAGAGAGTTTGTGAACTGAATCGCACGTAAGAGTTGTTGATTTTATACGTTGATAAACTTTTTTGAAATCAATGCAAAAAAAAATTTTTTTTTTGTCAATGTAATAAATTATTTTTGTACAGAGTGTTCGATACTAGAAGAGGCCTACTTTCGAGTAAAAACCCTCGGGAAATTAATAAAAACATAGGCTCAGGAGAGCGATGTGGAATGATGTGAATGTATATGTATTGTAGATGTCTGAAACCTCTTTTATGTTAGATAATTTTTTTGTTCCCAACCGCAAAGGCAATAAAGTTGCCATATTTGTTTATCAAATGGAACACAAATTTTAGGAGTTACTCGAGACCTAATCAAGTAAATGAAACGAAATTTGGCATGTGGAGGTTTTAGCGTGCAATAAATGATTCTATGGTGGTTAGATACTCCTCCTTCCTCTCTTAGGGGGAGCTGCCATACAAATGAAACACGAATTTCTGTATTACTCGAGAATTAATCATGCAAACGAAACCAAATTACGTATATGGGGGTTTTAAGGCGCAGTAAATGTTTTCACGGTGGTTAGACACTCCACCCCCCTCTCTTGGGGGAGAAGAGGGGAGGGGTCTGTCTTTATTCTATCAAGTTTCCTGTATCAAACATTTATTCCATGTAACGGAGAAACATGTTTTTTGCAAGTGGTTGAAAAATCTTAATCGAGAATTGTGTCTGAAAATAATCTGATATTGTAATGATGAGTTTCGGTAGAAGTAATAGGAATTTTATAGTAAAAGGTAAATTCAACGGAGTCGATTAGAAGATCAATCAATGAACAGTTCTGCGATTGGACTCATGAACTTGCGGTTAGTAAGAAAACGTGAATGTATGATGGTATTGATAACAAAAAACAAATTTTGGGCGGAACGAAGTTTGCCGGGTCAGCTAGTTCCCTATATTTTTGTCCACAAACACATCAAGATAAAAATATGTTCGTAAAATATTCAGAAGCTAAAGGCTTAATTTTTAAAAAGATGTACATTACATTATCCGAATAGAATGTTTCGAAAGATTATTTTCGACTTTCAAAAGTAGTGAATAATATCTGCACCACCAGGTGTACGAATTCGAGTTTGAGTTACTGAGTATCAATTCAAACGAAAGTGCTACGAAAACTTTTTTTTCTCTATATGCTCATTTTGTGATGTACGGTCGATTTGTAGCCTAACAAACAATATAGGGGAAGGGTGGTAAAGGCGGACACCCTGAGTAAAAGATGATTTTTTTCGTGAATTTCACTAAAAATATATAGCAATCTCACCATAAGTTGATAGTTCAGGTCGCTTTTTATAATAAAATTTGTCTTTGAGCCAGAAATTATGAAAAATGAATGTGTCCAGCAAATAAGATTGAGATGGGAAAGCCAGACACCTGGGGTGGGAAAGATGAACACTAACCGAAAATTCAAGTTTAGTACTCGATGTGTTCAAGAGGACTTTCAATATGCCTTAAAAATGATCTAACAAAAAGGCTAGACTAAAATCACCTAGAAGGGCTTGTAATTTTTCTCATTTTTTCATGTCTAAAATATCTTCCGGCATTCGGAATGACCAATCCGGGTTACGTTTTAAAAACCGCTCTCCTCATTCGTCCATGATATGTGGTAGCACTTGCAAACGTAGTTAGTGGGCATCTCTTAATAAAAAGAGGAGGAGATAATCAAATTGTTTTCAAAACAAAATGTTTGTCTTTTGTCGGTGGAGTGTCCGTCTTACCCGACTTGATTAGTATTTTATTTTCGTCAATATTTCTGGAGTAAAAATGAGAAAACTTCATCACTGATTCGGTAACCTGGAAGAGAAATGATGGTAAAACATTCACGTAACGGAAAATAGCCCAAATTACTCGATAACAATGTAAACCTTATTTTCTGCAGACGAAAATTTAAAATGAGCTGCTTTTCGTAGATTACTTTTTTGTTTTTTTTTACAATTTTAACAGAAAGCCAGCTAGGTGCACACAGTAAGTGTCAAAGGTGTTGACACACTGTATTGCAAGTTTGTACATCATTAAGATCTGTATAAATAAAAATGTAAGGCAAAATCTGTTGGTAAGCGAAAAACCCGAAGAAGGGATGGTCCGATTTTAGCCTCCTGTATTTTGTTATAAGAAGGTCGGAAAATTCGGAAAATTGAATTCCCACATGTTCGTCATAATAAGCGTTGTTAGTCCATTCGATATTTGCGCTTTCGAAATTGATCTTTGTTCGTAAGTGGAAATGGATTTTCAGGCGAAATAACGCATTTCTATATCTTATATCTATATATTAGGCTGTCAAAAAAGTCCTGCGGTATTTCCGCGAGGTGTCGTTGTAAGCGCGTAGTTCTAGTTGTATTCATTGTATCGAGTCATACTATAGCTTGTTGGAAAGGTATTTTTGCGCGCTATAATATAGTCCTTGACAGTGTTTTGTTTGGTTAAGTCGTTCGTGAGTTATAGTGTCGCAAATATGGAGCAAAATAAAGAGAAAATCCGACATATTTTACAGTACTGACAAAGGCAAAAATGCATCTCAAGCTGCCAATAAAATTTGTGCAGTTTATGGACCCGATACAGTTTCCATTTCCACTGCACAACGAGGGTTTCAACGTTTTCGTTCTGGTGTAGATGTCGTCGAAGATGCGTCACGCTCCGGAAGGCCTGTCGTCGAAAATTGCGACAAAATCGCTAAATTAGCCGAGAAAGACCGGCATAGTAGCAGCCGTAGCATCGGCCAAGAGCTGGGGATAAGTCATCAAACCGTTATTAACCATTTGAAGAAGCTTGAATTCACAAAGAAGCTCGATGTATGGGTGCCACACACGTTGACGCAAAAAAACATCTTTGACCGTATCGACGCATGTGAATCGCTGCTGAATCGCAACAATATCGACCCGTTTCTGAAGCGAATGGTGACTGGCGATGAAAAGTGGGTCACTTACGACAACGTGAAGCGCAAACGGTCGTGGTCGAAGCCCGCTGAAGCGGCTCAGACGGTGGCCAAGCCCTCATTAACGGCCAGGAAGGTTCTGCTGTGTGTTTGGTGGGATTGTCAAGGAATAATCTATTATGAGCTGCTTCCCTATGGCCAAACGCTCAATTCGGACCTGTACTGCCAACAACTGGACCGCTTGAAGGTAGCACTCATGAAGAAGAGGCCATCTTTGATAAACAGAGGCCGCATTGTCTTCCATCAGGACAACGCCAGGCCACACACTTCTTTGGTGACGCGCCAGAAGCTCCGGGAGCTCGGATGGGAGGTTCTTTTGCATCCGCCGTATAGTCCGGACCTTGCACCAAGTGACTACCACCTGTTTTTGTCCATGGCGAACGAGCTAGGTAGTCAGAAGTTAGCCAAAAAAGAGGCCTGTGAAAATTGGCTATCCGAGGTTTTTGCCAATAAGGAAGCGAGCTTCTATAACAGGGGTATTATGAAGTTGGCATCTCGTTCGGAACAAGTCATCGAACAAAACGGCGCATATTTGACTTAAAACAGATGATTGTAACTAATTTTATGAACAAATGAAAATAAAAAAAAATACCGCAGGACTTTTTTGACAGCCTAATATATATAAATGGATTTCTGTCTGTCTGTCTGTCTGATTCTTATGGACTTTGAAACTACTGTACCGATCAACATGAAAATTGGTATGTAGGGGTTTTTTCGGCAGGTTTGATAGTTTGAGACCCCTTCCCCTCTCTCTAGGGGGGGGGGGATGTGCTGGCATACAAATTAAACACAAATTTATGCATTACTCGAAAATTATTCAAGCAAATGAAACCCCAAATTAGGCATATTGAAGTTCTAGGGTGCAGTAAATTTTTCTATGGTGGTTAGACTCTCCACCCCCCTCTCTAAGGGGGGGCTGCCATACAAATTAAACACAAATTTCTGCATTACTCGAAAATTATTGAAGCAAATGGAGCCAAATTTCGCATGTAGAGGTTTTAGGGTACAATAAATGTTTTTACGGTGGTTAGATACACCTCCTACCTCTCTTAGGGGGGGGCTGTCATACAAATGAAACACAACTTCCTGCTTTACTCGAGAATTAATCAAGCAAATGAAACGAAATTTGGCATGTGAAGGTTTTAGTGGACATGAAACATTTCTAAAGTGGTTCAACACTCGTCCCACCTTTCTGAGGGGGAGGATGGTCTGTCATAGAAATGCAACACAAATTTCTGCATAACTCGAGAACTAATCAAGCAAATGGAAACACATTAGGCATATGGAGGTATTAGGGTATAATAAATATTTCTATGGTGGTTAAACACTCCACCCCCCTCTCTAAGGGGAGGGGCTGCCATACAAATGAAACACAAATTACAGAGCGCACACAAACACAAACTTCTGCATAACTCGAGAACTAATCAAGCACAATTTAGGATGTGAGGGTTTTTGGGTATGAGAAATGTTGCTATGATGGTATGACACACCTCCCTCCTTCGGAAGAGGAGGGGTCTCATAAAAATATTACACATATTTCAACCAAAAATATTCCAACTAAACAAGACAACTGAAAATTTTCGGAAAACTCTGAAGGAAAAAGGGAAAGTTCGGAAAATTAAATTCCCATATGTTCTACAATTACATAGTGACAAGTGCTGTTAGTCCATTTGATGTTTGCGCTAGCGAAGTTGTCTGAAAATAATTTTATATTATAAGGACGAAATTTTGTAGAAGTACTAGAAAATTTATTGTAAAAGGTAAAAGGGTAATCAATGAAGAGTTCAGTGATTGGACTCACTAACGTTTACTTAGTAAGAAAATGTGGATGTTTGAAAGTATTCAAATCAAAAAATCTATTTTAGGCGGGACGAAGTTCGTCGGGTCAGCTAGTTTAAAATAAGAATGTAATTTATCAATTATATAGGGGTGTCCGTCTTTCCCGACTTTCCCCTACTTTATGAAAAATTCAGCCATTTCTGGAATGACCACTTAAAAAACAAATTTTCCGAATAATTTTCGTAGAAGTGGCAACTACCGATCAAAATGAAAAAGTGCAAAAAAAAATCGTTCTTTTCAGAAGACAGTCCAGATTAATTTTGGAAAAATTGGGTACGCAAAGATGCTAGTGTCTCCACATCCAAAGTTTGATTGAAATCTGAAAGGGTGCTGCCTTACTCCCGAAAACAAATTAACGCGAGATCTCTTATCTGCGATCAATGACAGCTCTCTGTTTCAAATGGTTTCGTTGTATAGCTTTTACTACTGTACTTCTGATGACGTTGTTGTATATTTATACCAACCAACCAGCTGCATTTTTTCGATATCTCATCGAGCCAACTTCCGCTAGAGTATTGGCTTCACTGTCCACCATAAATCGACCAGCATGTCTAGCTTTCCTAGACAACCGCGATAGGGCATTGATGGCACCGCTCGCTGTGCGAATCACGTAGAACGACAACACATAAGTGTTGGCGGTGGCCACAAGCCCCATCCACAGAAGGCACATATCGGGCAACAAAGTGAACGATCCTAAAGGCCCTGTCCGCGCATAGACACAGTAGTGTTGCAGTAGCAATTGCGCTTCATTGTATAATGCCCTATTTACCGTTGGTTTCCTCCCTCATTCCAGCCCATCGAATAGTTCACTCCAGCCCTTCTTCCTCGTCTCTCCGGAGATTGTTCAAGATGCATGCGCCGCAATGCAACCGCGTCGCGGCTTATGCCAATGCGCGAGGGGCTGGAAAGCATAACCAAGTTGTTTGACCCAATGAAGTTGTGCCATTTTTTGTGTCCATTCGGTGCATCAGAGTTCACGTCAGTTTTTGACGACTTATTTTTCTTTGTGCATTGCAAACTATAATCAGCTAAAAATGTGGGCAAGAATTCGCTCACTTACATAATTTATAACTTTTTTAACTCTTTCGCGTTTCGTGTTTTCCATCTCCTCCATATTATAAGAAGGATATAATAAGTTGTTTAAACATTAATTATAGGATCTATTAATTTTAATAATATTTCTAAAAATATTACTCAGTCTAGTCATTTGTATTTGATGAAGAAGTATGATTAGGACACTTTGATCAATCTTTGTTTAAAAATGAGGAATAGAATTAATATAATGCAGTAGATTCTTAGTCATTTTAAAATAAATTTGACATTCTATCATTTTTCGTTACACTAAATTATTTTCATTAGTTCTGATGAAACTAACATTCCTAACATATAACAGAGAGTGGTTCTGAATCGATCATAGATCTGTTAATGGCGCTGGTTTCCTGTCAGTTATGTCGAAAGAAACGTGTCTCAATACTGTGTATGTATGGTGACATTTTCTCTGCTCCCTACCTTCTCGAATAAATCAAACCCCCTGTGTTTTCAGATATAATTTTATCTGAGGAATGTCTTTGTAAGAAGACTGGTTAATAATTTCCGTAACTACTGTTTGAGATGAACCATTCTTTACATTCTAGGCGGAAACAAATCAAGCGCTTAGAACAATCTTGCGAATGAAGACAGAATGAGATCAACATTTCATATCTTGTTCTTCTGTATATATAAAAATGGATTTCTGTCTGTCTGTCTGATTCTTATGGACTCGGAAACTACTTAATCGGTCAACATAAAAATTGGTATGTAGGGGTTTTTGGGGCCGGGGAAGGTTTTCGTGATAGTTTGAGACCCCTCCCCCCTCTCTAAGGGGGGGCTGCCATACAAATGGAACACAAATTTCTACATTACTCGGGAATTAATCAAGCAAATGAAACCAAATTAGGCATATTGAGATTTAAGGGTGCAATAAATGTTTCTATGGTAGTTAGACACTTCACCCCCCTCCCTAAGGGGGGGGGGGGGGGGCTGCCACACAAATTAAACACAAATTTCTGCATTACTCGAGAATTATTCAAGCAAATGAAACCAAATTAGGCATATTGAGGTTTTAAGGTACAATAAAAGTTTCTAAGATAGTTAGACTCTCCACCTCCCTCTCTAAAGGGGGTGGGGCTGCCATACAAATTAAACACAAATTTCTGCATTACTCAAGAATTCATCAAGCAAATGAAACCAAATTTGGCATATTGAGGTTCTAGGGTGCAATAAATGTTTCTATGGTGGTTAGACTCTCCACTCCTCTCTCTAAGGGTGGGCTGCCATACAAATGAAAGACAAATTTCTGCATTACTCGAGAATTAATCAAGCATAATTTGAGATGTGAGAGTTTTTGAGTATGAGAAATGTTTCTATAATGGTATGATACCCCTCTCTCCTCTGGAATGGAGAGGGGGTCCCATAAACATATTACACATACTCAACCAAAAATATTCCGACCAAACATGACAATTGGATAATTCCGGAAAACTCTGAAGGAAAAAGCAAAAATTCGGAGAATCAAATTCCCATATGTTCTACAATTACATAGTGATAAGTGCTGTTAGTCCATTTGAAGTTTGCGCTAGCGAAATTGATCTTTGTTCGAAACTGGAAATGGATTTTAATATGATGAAACGCACTCCTATATCTTCTTCTATCTATACAAAAAAAAAGGATCGCCGGATGTGTTAATAAGAGCAGAACTCGAAGAAGGAATTGTTCGATTTAGATTTTTATTCTATCATATTTTCTGTATAAAACATTTATTCCATGTAACGGAGAAACAAGTTATTCGCAAGTGGTTGAAAAATCTTGAACGAGAATTGTGTCTGAAAATAATCTGATATTATAATGAGGAGTTTTGTTAGAAATACTAGGAATTATATAGTAAAAGGTAAATTCAACGGGGTCGAATAGAAAGAAGATCAATCAATGAACAGTTCTGCGATTGGACCCATGAACTTGCTCATAATAAGAAAACGTGAATGTTTGAAGGTATTGATAACAAAAAACAAATTTTGGGCGGGACTAAGTTTGCCGAGTCAGCTACTACATTAATAATTTTAAAAAATTGCCATTTCTTCCCAACAAAAATGGAAAAAAAAAATATTCGAAACCTAATTCCTCCAAACTTGTGAAAATTCCTACAACTAAGACAAAACAAGAAAAAAACAAAAGTACATCGTACAGTTCAATGACCGACTGTGGTTCGATTTTCAAGTGTAAATAAGATGTGGGAAAATTTTTCCATCCGTTTCGTTTCGTTTCCTCCGTTTGACTTTCGGTAATTTTTCTTGTTTTTCTTTGAGTTTTGCTTTTGTTTTTTCATCATCGATAAAATCAGATGACAGATAGCAAGTTGGCCGAACGGAAGTATTCAAATGACCATTATGATCTGTTGTAACGTGTGATAGGAACCCATTCGAGCTCAATAGTTATCGGGACATTTTTTTTCCACATGAAAAATATCAATGTTCAATAGAAAAACTTAAATGAAAGTGTTCATAAAAGTTCTTTTCGCGGATTGTCAAAACGATTCTCGTGAAAGGAAATCACGCGAAGGTAATCAAAACAATCACTTTTTCCTCGGCACTAATTAAAGGATGGGATTTGGCGAGGGAAGTGAAAACAAACCAAATGGACGCAAACATGGAAGCGAGCTAGAAAACTGCTGGGAAGAAGAACGTCGTCGAAAATAGAACCCAAAAGCCATCGAAACCGCTCGCCATCCCATAATAACTGTAAAGCAGTGAAAAGACCTAGAGCGAGAAAGAGGAAGAAGCGATGAAACAAAACCGGGAAAGAAGCTAGTTAAACCCATGGAAGACAAAACCGCCGAAGTTCCAAATCGAAATAGCGCTATTTTTTTCTTCTTCCATGGAGATGCCAAAACGAGACACAAGATAGACTAGGAATGATTAAACGGTACATTTATACAATTTAGCGAGCTTCGCGGCTCTCGCCTTTGGTGTTTGAGCCAGACCTTGCCACCGCCCCACGACGGGTCTGCCCTCACGTGAAACCGTACCCGGGAAGACTCCAGCGAGTTACAGAGTTCGATGAACTCGCGACTGATTTACCCCGTTTTTCGTTCGTTCGTTCGTTCCCCTTCACATCGTGGCTTTGGTTGGGCTTTGTTTTGTGACAATTTCGCACAAGATGGCATCGTGACGTGTGGCCGTCAAATGTTATGCTTGTTATGCTCAATTTTAATGTTTTTTCGTGTACCACAATCAGCCATTTATAGCTCGTGCACTTATTTGTAAAAAGGGTTTCACTGAACTGATTACAGCACACTACAACAACGATGGCAATCAGCTTCTGGCATTTTCGTAGAAGCCAGTGTCTTGGAATGAACAATTATTCAAGATTAGTGCTATACTAACGTTCGTATTCTCTTCATAGCAATATTTTATTAACCTTATAATTAAGTAAGCAACGATATTTTTCTATATCTTTCTAAATGTGGTGGACATTATTTTGACAGCTTCCTAAGGGTATATTTGTTTTCAGAAAATTAACATGCATCGATAAATGGAAGGTTTTCGTATTTAGAAACCTTTCATTTACTTTTTTATTTATTCATTTATTTACTTCATATTGCATACTTGTAGAGAAAAAGTTTTCTATTATAAAATACTACAACCAGTTTGTTTTTTTTTTGTTCACGTGAAACCAAATCTATTAAAAAAAACAATTTGAACATTTACTATTTCATTCCTCAATCCATTGCTCACTTCAATCCTTTTAATTTTTTCTACACAGCCTCGTTACACACTCGCGGTAAAATCTTACAGTTTTCTTAGTGGCCCTTCATCTTCAATTTTCTTCAAGATTCTCGGAACCCTCGCCATCATGGTCTGGACCACCCTGAACTCCACATTTGTGGTACGTCTGATAATACGGGATTTGAGTTGTTGAATTGTGGTGGCTTCCCAACCATTTTCTTATACCGACTGGGACAATATGGCACACACGACTCGATTCGCTATGTCCGGTCAGGACACAATATCTTAATTTTTATGGTGCTTTTTTATAAAAGCAACAGAAAAAATGTAAAAGCATTCCAAAATACGCCCTTTTCTGAGAAAACTCTGTTCGCGACCTTCATAGTAAACAAACGAAAACATAATTAGCACGAACAACGCCCACAAAGAGGAGAACCAAAAGAACACACAGCTGTTTGTACTGTACATCGAAATAGGGTGATTAAAAACATTTAGTGTCTTCGGCAAAGTTATGTATTTTAATGTCACCCATAACTTTGAGGAACATTTTGAGTTGATATAATGTAATTTAGATAGAACTCAGTTTAAAAAAATAGTTTTCAGACATTCTTCTGAGAAACACAGTTATATTAGGCTGTCAAAAAAGTCCTGCGGTATTTTTTTTTTGAATTTTCATTTGTTCATAAAATTAGTTACAATCATCTGTTTTAAGTCAAATATGCGCCGTTTTGTTCGATGACTTGTTCCCAACGAGATGCCAACTTCATAATACCCCTGTTATAGAAGCTCGCTTCCTTATTGGCAAAAAACTCGGATAGCCAATTTTCACAGGCCTCTTTTGTGGCTAACTTCTGACTACCTAGCTCGTTCGCCATGGACAAAAACAGGTGGTAGTCACTTGGTGCAAGGTCCGGACTATACGGCGGATGCAAAAGAACCTCCCATCCGAGCTCCCGGAGCATCTGGCGCGTCACCAAAGAAGTGTGTGGCCTGGCGTTGTCCTGATGGAAGACAATGCTGTTTATCAAAGATGGACTCTTCTTCATGAGTGCTACCTTCAAGTGGTCCAGTTGTTGGCAGTACAGGTCCGAATTGAGCGTTTGGCCATAGGGAAGCAGCTCATAATAGATTATTCCTTGATAATCCCACCAAACACACAGCAGAACCTTCCTGGCCGTTAATGAGGGCTTGGCCACCGTCTGAGCCGCTTCAGCGGGCTTCGACCACGACCGTTTGCGCTTCACGTTGTCGTAAGTGACCCACTTTTCATCGCCAGTCACCATCCGCTTCAGAAACGGGTCGATTTTGTTGCGATTCAGCAGCGATTCACATGCGTCGATACGGTCAAAGATGTTTTTTTGCGTCAACGTGTGTGGCACCCATACATCGAGCTTCTTTGTGAATCCAAGCTTCTTCAAATGGTTAATAACGGTTTGATGACTTATCCCCAGCTATTGGCCGATGCTACGGCTGCTACTATGCCGGTCTTTCTCGGCTAATTCAGCGATTTTGTCGCAATTTTCGACGACAGGCCTTCCGGAGCGTGGCGCATCTTCGACGACCTCTACACCAGAACGAAAACGTTGAAACCATCGTTGTGCGGTGGAAATGGAAACTGTATCAGGTCCATAAACTGCACAATTTTTATTGGCAGCTTGAGATGCATTTTTGCCTTTGTCATAGTAGTACTGTAAAATATGTCGGATTTTCTCTTTATTTTGCTCCATATTTGCGACACTATAACTCACGAACGACTTAACCAAACAAAACACTGTCAAGGACTATATTATAGCGCACAAAAATACCTTTCCAACAAGCTATAGTATGACTCGATACAATGAATACAACTAGAACTACGCGCTTACAACGACACCTCGCGGAAATACCGCAGGTCTTTTTTGACAGCCTAATATCTCTGCAGTTCTAAGAGTTAAGCCGGGTTCAGACGGTGCGATTAAGCATACGAGTCGGTCTAGTTAGTTACTGCAGTGCAGCTACTCACACCGTGTGAACACATCATGCCAGTTAGTGTCATGTGTAATCCGGCGTGCGAGCTACTTCAAAGTTTTTTGAATTCACTCGCACTTGCATCCCGTCAAAAACGTCAAAAACAGAATTTAGCGTTCAAATCAGGGATGCCAAATGTGAAGAAATGTCTCTATTTTTAAGATATTTGAAAATATGCGAAGATATTTATAGACTTGAAAATTATTGGAAAAACAAATAAAACCCTCATAGTTTCTAATCGAAATCGTTGTTATTTTGTTTTGCACGCTGGTGGGGCACGCTTTATTTTTGTGATAGTTTTCTTGAGAATTTACAATATAGAATCAGGCACAATTTTCATTCAAAATTCGCTTACAACTTGCAAAGAAAGTATTGTTCTAAAAAACAGAATACATATTCGATTTCAAAAAGTACATTTTCATTCATTATTTTAATTTTTGACGCATTTGACGTATTTATTCCACCTGCAAATCTACTATCATTTTTATTTTACAAATTGGTACACGAAGCTGCTGGCAAGGCGAAATAAATAAAATTTAAAAAAATCTTTTAGGTTGTCATTTATAGCATCACATACTTCCGGAATTATCTTAGCTATGAATGCTTTCGAGATTCTAAAAAATATCGACAACTATCTGAACGATATTCCAGAAGCAAGGCACATCAATGTCCTTTTTTCATTTCACTCTTGCAGGTATAGCATCCCTCATGAGTGTATCTTGCCGTTGTGTTTTTGGTCCAATTAAATCCAACAGTGTTTCCACTAATTGAGGTGTTTTTCTCAACACTGCTATGTACTCTAGAGGATCATCATCGTAGAGTTCCTCCAAGATTTTATTTGTTGCTCCTTCTCCTTACATCCAATTCCTGGCCCAAATCCTTTTGCCTTTCTGCTTTTTCGGATAGTACCTTCAGTTCGAAGAAATTCAGCACAAAGTATATTTATACACGGTCAGCGTGTATTTCGCGATAAAATTGTGCAACTAAATAAAATAAATGCAATTGAAAACCTGAGACGAATACTGCCAATAGAGAAATCGATTTCGGATCAATCATCTGTCAAATTCGGACCTGATTACTGTTTCTGACTATTTGATGGACATTTGAAAAATCATCTGGCATCCCTGGTAAGCCAATGCTGTAGTATCTAGTTTCTCGTCAGCAGCTCACACTATGTGAACGGACAAGACGAGTCAACCAATTGTCAAGCGAGTTCACCGGGTCAGTAGCTGCTCATTCTCAAGTCAGCTACTAGCAACGTATAAATGGGCCTTTAGAAAGTATGTATCTTCATACTATATCATTAGTTCTACAATTTTTCTGAACACAACACTCAACTATCTCGTAAGTACAAAAAGTTACTTTTTATAAGTTTTATTCTCATACATCAGCAAGCCGTGGAATAAAGGTGACGTATAATTTTCATCATAACGAATATTGCAGATTTTCTTTGTGACTTTTTCTTGTAAGCCATTTCAGTGTTTGAAAGACTATTTCCGGAAGAAGTTGTGTACTTCCCGCTGTATTGACCCTCGGAGCAGAATTTCTGAAGATCCCCTGTCTCTGGAAAATCAATATTCAAAACTTTTTTTGACGGAATTTCGAAAGAAGCCGGGACGATATACTGAAAAGAAAGGATTTTTCTTGAAGTCGGAATTATTTATCAAGTGTTTTTTGGAGTGTGAAGCTCCCATTGGACCCGCTTCAAGGATTTTAGAAGTTTTCTGACATTCATCTAGATACATTTAAGATAAGTTTTCGTTTTATTTTTCTTTCACGCATACGTATACATATACATATACATACACATATTTCATTTTATTTTATTTATTTTTTTTTAATTTTATCATTTCATATTTACGTGTTCTAAAAAATCTTCTCTCTCATTTTTACGACTTTTTTTTTTTGGAAAATGGAGGGTAATGAACCCTCCGATGCTGAAATGAGGGTCTCAGACCCTCCTCCAGATGGTTTTACGGTTTCTCCAGGAAAAAAACAAAAACAATCGCAGTCAAACTCTTCGTCTGTACCAAATAGTGACTCTGTTCTCCGCTCTTCGACACAATCTCTGCCTAATTCGGCTCAACTTCCACGTATTAGACAATACCAGAACGCCCCGGCATCATCGAAAACCCGTTGTGTGGTATTCTTCCGTCCCAAAGGGAAACCTCTAAGAGTATCTCAAATTTGCAAAGACCTGACGTCTAACTACTCATGTGTCTTAGAAATGACGAAAATCAATAAAGATAAACTTCGTGTTGTGCTCTCAAATTACAAAGATGCTAACGCGATAGTGAAAAACTCTTTGTTCACTAATGAATATAGAGTTTATATTCCGGCTCACATTGTTGAAATCGATGGTGTAGTTACGGAAAAATCTCTTCAACTTCAAGATTTTGTAAAAGCTAAGGGTATCTTTCACAACGCAAATATTCCACATATTAAAGTTTTGGAGGTGAGATCTCTGAACTCTTTGATATCTGAGGGTACAGAAAAAAAGTATTATCCATCTGGCTCTTTTAGAATTTCCTTCGAAGGCACAGCACTTCCAAATTATGTGCTTATCGACAAACTTCGTCTTCCAGTTCGGTTATATACCCCTAAAATAATGACTTGCTTAAATTGCAATCAGTTAGGTCACACTAAAACCTACTGTTGTAATAAAACGAAATGCTCAAAATGTGGTGACGACCATGACGAAGTCACTTGTAACAAAGATGCTGATAAATGTATTTTTTGTGGAGATGTTCCTCATACAATTAAGGATTGTCCGAAATACAAATTACGTTCGATGAAACTCAAGCAATCACTTAAGGATCGTTCTAATCGATCCTTCGCTGATATGCTCAAGGCAGCTTCACCTCAGGTACCCGAGGCTTCAGAAAATCCTTTCTCTGTTTTATCAGAGGATGATGATTCGGATTCTCAATTTGATCCAGTAATCACAGGAAGAGTCAGGAAGAGGAAAATTGCTTCTTCCTCTAAGCCATCTAAAAAAAGAGGATTGATCTCTAACAAGCCAGAATCTTCAAATTATTCTGCTCTACCCAAGAATAACCCTCCTGGTTGGAGATCTTCAAATTATGACGTTCATTTCCCTGAATTGTCAAGCCATTCTCAATTTACTTCTCAATCGGTTCCTGATCCCTCATCTTTTTCAGTAGGTATTTCCTTTTCATCAATTGTTCAATGGATTCTTGATTTTTTCGGAATATCAGATTCAATGAAAGGTATCATTTTTGCTTGGCTTCCTTCTATCAGCCAGATAGCTAAACAAATGACTTCAAAATGGCCCCTCCTCTCGTTCATTAATTTCGATGTCTAATTTATTGGATTATTCAAGTAAATCCTCTATTTTGCAGTGGAATTGTAGAAGTATTCTTCCTAAACTTGATTCTTTCAAGCAAATGCTCCATTTTTTGAATTGTGATGCGTTTACTCTTTCTGAAACATGGCTTCGTTCGGACAATGTGTTAAACATCCATGATTTTAATATTATCCGTTTAGACCGCGATGATTGCTATGGAGGAGTTCTCATAGGTATTAGAAAATGCTACCCATTTTACAGGATTCCCCTGCCTTTAGTCTCGGGAATTGAAATTCTAGCGTGTCAGGTACGTATCAAGGGTAAAGATTTATGCATTGCTTCTATTTATATTCCTCCAAGAACTATGCTTAATTATAGAAATCTTGTGAATATAGTTGAACTTTTACCGCAACCTAATCTTATTTTGGGAGATTTCAACTCTCATGGAATTGGATGGGGTGAGTCTTTTGATGATCGAAGGGCCAATTTGATTTATGATCTTTGCGAGGACTTCAACATGGCAATTTTGAATACAGGTGATGTAACAAGAATCGCTCCATCTTCAGGCCGCGCTAGTTGCTTAGATTTGTCTCTGTGTTCTTCCTCTTTTTCTTTAGATTGTAATTGGAATGTCATCCAAGATCCACATGGAAGTGATCATTTGCCAATCACTATTTCCATTTCAAATAATTCAAAATCGTCTGAAACAACAAATATTCAGCATGATTTATCTAGAAACATTGATTGGAAGAGATTCTCTTCAATTATTTCAGAATCGGTGGCATTAGTTCATGAGTTACCCCCGCTGGAAGAATATAATTTTCTAACTGGTTTAATTCTTGACAGTGCTATTGATACTCAGACGAAGCGCTTTCCTGGTAATTCGTTTCGTAGACGTCCTCCTAATCTGTGGTGGGACCAAGAATGTACGAATCTCTATAAAGATAAATCGAATGCGTTCAAGGATTGGCGAAAATTGGGCACCCGTGAACGTTATGATAACTACATTTATCTGGAGCGTAAATTCAAAAGCTTCATTAAAGCTAAAAAGAGAGGCTATTGGGGTCATTTTGTAAATGGGCTTTCACGAGAGACTTCCTTGAGCACTCTTAGGAGAGTTGCCAGACAAATGAGAAATTCATCTCATTCAAATGAAGAAGTTGAATATTCAGAAAGGTGGATTTTTGACTTTGCCAAGAAGATATGTCCAGACCCTGCCCCCGCACCTTCTCCCTTCTTAGAGACATCTGATGATGTTGAGCCTCCGTTCAGTATGACTGAATTTTCTCTTGCCCTTCTTTCTTGCAACAACACGGCTCCAGGGTCAGATAGGATCAAATTTAATTTGTTGAAAAATCTACCTGATAATGCGAAGAGACGTTTGTTGAAACTGTTCAATGCTTTCCTTGAGCAGAATATTGTTCCGCATGAGTGGAGACAAATTAAAGTTATAGCTATTCTGAAACCTGGTAAACCTGCGTCTGATTATAATTCTTATAGACCAATTGCAATGCTATCTTGCATTCGCAAATTACTAGAAAAAATGATTCTCCATCGTTTAGACAGCTGGGTTGAATCTAATAATCTTCTCTCGCCATCGCAGTTCGGGTTTCGTAGAGGCAAAGGAACCAATGATTGTCTTGCGCTTCTTTCATCAGAGGTTGACTTTGCCTTGTGTAGTAAGCAACAAATGGCATCAGTGTTCCTAGATATCAAAAGTGCGTTCGATTCTGTTTCCATTGAAGTTCTTTTTCAAAAACTTCGTCTAAATGGGTTTTCCCAGAAATTAAATAGTTTTCTGTTTAACATATGAGTTTTTCTCATGGTTCTTCGTCAGTTTTACGCATTAGCTACATGGGTCTTCCTCAAGGCTCATGTCTTAGTCCAATTCTTTACAACTTCTATGTAAATGATATTGATGTTTGTTTATCGGGAAATTGTACTTTGAGACAGTTTGCAGATGATTGTGTTGTATCGGTAATAGGCAAAGACAACACCGATCTTCATAATCCTTTGCAAGATTCTCTTGACAATTTGGTTGATTGGGCCTGTAGATTGGGTATTGAATTTTCTACTGAGAAGACAGAGATGGTTGTATTCTCAAGAAAACATCATCCTGCACAAATACAGCTTAAACTTTTGGATAGACCTATTCGTCACTCGATGTCATTCAAGTATTTAGGTGTTGTGTTTGACTCCAAAGGAACATGGGGTAAACACATAGGCTACTTGAAACAAAAATGTCAGAAAAAAATAAATTTTCTTCGATCCATAACAGGAACTTGGTGGGGAGCTCATCCTGAGGATTTTATTAGGTTGTATAAAACAACCATTTTATCTGTTATGGAGTATGGTAGTTTTTGCTTCAGGTCTGCTGCTTGTGCCCATATTTTGCATCTGGAAAGGATTCAATATCGCTGTTTGCGTATTGCTCTAGGATGTATGCAGTCAACACATACAATGTGCCTAGAAATTCTAGCTGGCATACTTCCTCTTTCCGTACGTTTTTTCGAGTTATCATTCCGTTTTTTAATACGGTGTGAAACACTTAATCCGAAGGTGATAGCAAACTTAGAAAAAATGTTGAACTCAGGCGTTCGATCTAGGCGAATGTCTCTATATCATGAATTTATGACTTTGGAAAGTCCATCTGCTTTATCTGGTTTCCAGATCATTCCTTCAATTTTGTTCAATTCCTCTATTACTATTGACCTGCCAATGAAGGGATATATGCATAATATTTCAGATGATCTCCGCCATTTAGTTATACCTGCGATATTCCTGTCAAGGTATAAACATATTGACCCAACCAAAGCTTTTTTTACTGATGGATCTAGTCTTAATGGATCCACAGGCTTTGGTATATTCAATATCAACTTCTTCACTTTTCGTAGGCTTAGTTTACCCTGTTCGGTGTTTGTTGCAGAATTGGCTGCAATATACATGACCTTACTCCATATTCAGGCCTTGGCCCCAGATCACTTTTTCATTTTTTCTGATAGTCTCAGCTCTTTAGAGGTACTCCGTTCAGTGAGAACTAGATATACGTCGTATTTCTTATCTGAAATCCATCAACTTTTAAGTGCTCTGATTACTAGTTCATTTAATATCACTTTCGTATGGATTCCGTCTCATTGTTCGATACCTGGAAATGAGAAAGCAGATTTTCTTGCTAAGAAGGGCACTATGGAAAGAGACTTATTCTATAGGCCTATTACTTTCGATGAATATCTTCATTTTCCTCGTGAACGGGCACTTGTATCTTGGCAGTCAAGTTGGAATAGTAGTGATAAAGGCCGATGGCTATATTCTATCATTCCTAGGGTTTCTCTCAAACCATGGTTTAAAGGATATAATTTTTCTCGTGATTTTATACGGGTAGTGTGTAGACTCATGTCTAACCATTATTCTTCGAATGCACATCTTTTTCGAATTAACATCAGTGATAGTAACCTATGCGTGTGTGGTATAGGATATCAGGATATTGATCATATTGTGTGGTTTTGTTCTCAGTATCAAAATGACAGGTTATCTTTAATAGAAAATTTTCGCAATAAGGGAATGCCACCTAATTTTCCGATTCGCGACGTTCTGGCTACTCGTAATATCGATGCTATTTCTTTAATTTATGATTTTCTCAAATCCATACACTTTAAAATATGAATATATATGTTTAGTTTTCCTTCATTTTTTTTTTTATCCCATTTATTTATTTAAGGCTCATTAGCATTTTAGCTGTAACAGAGCCGAATTTTAATCGTGTACATGTCACATGGTTATCATATCTATAATTCGCCATTCGCCATTCGCCAGTATTCCTTCTATACCATTACATATGGTACATTCACACAGTAGCCATTTAGGCGTAAGGGTATTCTTTCTGTTCTTCCATTATCCAGTTGGACCACCGGACAGCGGAGACAGTTGTTTTGATCATTGTTGAGTTATTTATAGAACAGTAGCCCGATGTGTCTGGCAGAGCAGAGCAGTTGTATGGATGAATCGATCTTATTTCGACCGTGGATCGATCTCCATCGCTGATGATTGTTGCGTGGACGTAGCTATTCTGTAATAACACAAAGATGGTCAATGAGGGCCCTGAGTTTTGAACTCACGATCGATCGCTTACTAAGCGAACGCGCAACCAATGTGGCTACGGAGACCCCCTCTAGTTTTCCTTCATTGTTTTGATTTTTTTTTATTAGCATTTCCTTTTCTCTATTTCAACTTTTTTCTTCAGAATTCGAAAAGTGAGCAGATTTTCATCCCTTCCCTAGTCCCAAGGAGATAACTAGTTCCTAGGAGATGGTCATCTCTGCAACAAGAAGCTTAAACAAGAAGCCTATAATATTATCTTATTGTGAATTTTGTCATGATGTTTGTCCATATTGTAACATTTTTCGAAAAGATAATAGGGTTTTTATGCCTTTTTGAGAAAGAACATTGGCATTGTTCTACTCAAAGAGGCTTTTCCCTATTCATAAACACGGCTCATTGTTACTTAATGTTGCTGAGCCATTTGAAAATAAATTTAGTACAAAAAAAATAAGTTTTATTCTAACATAGTATGAGTTTAAATGCAAACGTACAAATATCTGAACCAACATTCTGAACAACTTCTCCGAAGACACCCAACCTCTAAAATGTAAGGTTCAACAAAAAAGATTTTTGACCGTCTTTTTTCAGAACGGCCCCACTGTGCTTTGGACCGAAAGTATTTTTTTTCCCTCATTTCCAGAAACGGTTTTTTTTCAAAAATTTATTACTTTTGAACTACTGGACCGATTTCAAACTAAAGCTATTTAGCTTAGTCTTCCTCGAAAAAATATCACACTTGTGAAAAAAAATAATTCTAGCTGGTCTAGTCACATAAGAATATTGAACGAAGACTGAAAACATGTTAACTTTGAAAAACCAAAACTTAAAAACGAAACAAATCACCTCTCTGATTTTTGATATGTTATGTAAAAATCCTCTTCTTTCAAGAAAAAATATGAAAAAATAAGCGCCTTTGGTGCCGAGACCTCAAAACCATAAAAAAAAAACAATTACAATCAATAATAACGAAAACAAAATTCAAAATTGCTGCATCTGTGGTATTGTTCCATGAAAAACCACTTTAATTTGATATGTCGATCATCTAAATCGGTATAGTTGTTCAAAAGTGATGAATTTTTGAAATAGAGAATTTTGGAAAAAATGAGAAAAATTGTCACCCTAACGAAAAAATAAAAAAATACGGGTCTAATGTTTTGCAATAAAGAACAAAATTACCACTTTTCACGTAAATCTAAGAACCACTATATCGGTTTGGCATGGAATGGTTGTATATGAATAAGATTGGAAGGCCAAATGTGTTGGTAAGCAAAAAAAAAACTCGAGGAAGAAATAGTCCGATTTGAACCGTCTTTATTTCGTTGATTTCGTCTCTTCCCGCAGATCAATATAGCGTAGAGAAAAATCGGAAAATTTTCATAAAACTCTGAAGGAAGGTTGAAATATTCGGAAAATTGAATTCCCATATGTTCTACAATTACATCATGATAAGCGAGTCCATTCGATGTTTGCGCTAACGGAACTGATCTTTGTTAGAAGGCGTAAATCGATTTCAGGTAAAATAATGCAATCCTATAGACGAATTTCATGCCAACTCGACTGGCCGTTGACAGCCTCATCTCAGATAGCAGTGAAACGTTGTGGGTGTAAAGACATGGGCCATTTAAGCAACTTTGCATACTTGAAATATTCGAAAAAGAATTAGACTACTTTTTGAAAAAGCAAATTTTTTTCTTAATTTTTTACAAAAATTTATATCTTAAAAACTATGATACCTTCAAAATTCTTGTCAAAGGATGAAATGTAGGAAATTATTTAAATTTTCACAAAAAAATACCAAATATTTTTCGGAAAAAAAGATTCGCTGACAAAAAAGTTATTTTAAAAATTAATATTAATTTTTCTCAAAAACGTTTTTTTTTTTAAATTCCCAAAAATGTATATCTGAATAGCCCTTACAATTTTCAACAAGTCGTCCATACATCGGAAGATGGGCACTTTTACAGGAAAAAAGTTTTTCAAACAACAACTTTTTCATGTTTTCTTTAAAAAAATACAACTTATCCTGATTTTGTTTAAAGTTAAGATAGCGATATAATGTATTCGACAAAGTTTTAGATCTTGTTGAAAAATAAACTTTTATCGAAGACATCAGCTTCCTATCTTTTATAGTTTTTGGAATATAACTCATTTTTGTATGAAGACTCCTGAAAAAAACAATGTTTTGCTCGTAACATATTTGTGTGTAAATTCTCACGTTTGACACGTTCTTGATATGTTTCTAAATAGAGAAAAGTTAGCAGAGCATGGAAATTGCGATAATTTATACATAAAATTGTTACGAATTAAACATTAATACTACTATTTCAAAGGAAAAAAAATGAAAAAGTTGTTGTTCGAACAACTCTTTCCATGTAAATGTGCCTATCGTCCGATGTATGGAAAACTTGTTGGAAATTTTAAGGACTATTTATATCTATTTTTCTTTTTTTTTGAAAGCATATGTTTTCGAGAAAAATTAATTTTAATTTCCAAAATATTTTTTTTTCAATGACATTTTTTTCCAAAAAATTATTTGATAATTTTTAATGAAAACCTAAGTAATTTCCTACATTTCATTTTCTGATCAACTTTTTTAGATCTAATAGTTTTTAAGTTAAGATTTTCCGAAAAATAAGTTGATAAAACTCAAAATTAAAAGAAAAACTCATACAAAAAATCTATTAGACCTACAAAATATATTGGTTTGGAGAAAAAGAAATGTCGTATATTGTCAATATCAGGTAACACTTAAACATATCTTGTGTTGTACTTATCGCATCGGGTCATACTATACGGCTACATAAAGACGACAATCTGTGCTATAAGTGTCGTTTTGACAGTGTTGTGATTGTCCTTTTCAGTCTCAAGTTATCTTGCGTCAAAGATGAAATCCACCAAGCAAGAAATTCGCCATATTTAACGTTTTTACTACCTGCGAGGTAAAACTTCAACGAAGCCGTCCGAAAAAATTCGTGTAGTTTACGCGATACTGTAACGATTCGCACAGCACAGCGTTGGTTTGATCGATTTCATTCTGGTGTAGTGGCTGTCGAAGATATACCCCGTACTGGTAGGCCAATCGTCGTGGAAACCGATAAAATAGTTGAAATCATCCAAGTAGACCGGCATGTGAGCACTCGCTCGATTGGCCAGGAACTGGGTATAGACCATAAAACCGTTTGGAACCATTTGTAGAAGACTGGTTTCCAAAAAAAAGCTGGAAAGTGGATCACGTACGACAACCTCAAGCGAAAAAAGCCGTGGTCGAAGCGCGGTGAGCCGGCCCAAACCATCGCCAAGCCAGGATTGACGGCCAGGAAGGTTTTGCTGTGTGTGGCCAGAGCGGCCAGAAATGTTCAATAGGAATGGTGTTGTTTTCCACCAGGACAACGCTCGGCCTCACACATCTTTGATGATCCGCCAGAAGCTACGGGAGCTCGAATGGGATGTCCTATTGCACCCACCGTATAGTCCGGACCTGGCTCCAAGTGATTAACATCTCTTCCGGTCCATGCAAAACGCTGTTGGTGATACTAAGTTGGTCTCAAAAGAGGCTTGCGAAGACTGGCTGTCTGAGTTTTATGCAAATAAGGAGGGGGGTTTTAATAGGGGGGGGGGGTTGTTTTTATAATGAAGTTGCCTTCTAAATGACAAAAAGTTTGCAAACAAAACGGCGCATATTTGACTTAAATTGGATAATTTTAAGTATGTTAAATAAAGCGTCAAATTTCGTTCAGAAATACGACATTTCTTTTTCCCCAACCCTATACTTTGTTCTACAAAGTTGCTTACAATAACTGGAACTACAATATTGTCGAACTATGTTTACCTTTATCTATGAAAATAAGAAAATTTAATGTTGCCTTGCATAATATTTCCATCAGACATCTGAATTTCGAGTTATGATTTTTTGCGAAACGTTCAATGATTCTGAATACCGCTTTTAATGGTCAGTCATAATCAGAATTGGTAAACTAACAATGAAAACAGTGATTCTAGGTTCATATGTACAATGTTTCAAAAATAAATTAGAAGATTGCGTCAAAATCGGCTGTTTTTCGAGTGATTTAAAGTGGCATCCTGCAACTCCTTAGCAGGTTATAAATCTCATTGTTATGAGATATTCGCTAACAAAAAAGAACACGTGTTCTGTTATTTTTTAATTATTTGCTTGAGAATTAATTCGTTCTCCCAAAGCAGAAATGAGTGCAATAGCCTTAATGAAAGCTTTTTTTTATCCCATTTATTTATTTATTAGGCTCATTTGCATTTTAGCTGTAACAGAGCCGGGTTTTAATCGTGTAAATGTACATATGTTTATGTTTCTATAAATTGTAAATTACACAGTAGTTTGTAGTAACCATTTAGGCGTTAAGTTTTCTGTTCCATTACATTATGGTAAATTACACAGCAGTAGCCATTTAGGCGTAAGGGTATTCTTTCTGTTCCTCCATTGTTCAGCAGACCGGACAGCGGAGACAGTTGATATTGATCATTGTTGGGTTATTTATAGAACAGCAGCCCGATGTTTCTTGCAGAGCAGAGCAGTTGTATGGATGAATCGATCTTTGTTCCACCGTGGACCGATTTTCATCGCTGATGATGGTTGCGTGGACTTAGTTATTCTATAACAACACAAAAATGGTCAATTGAGGGCCCTGAGTTTGAACTCACGATCGATAGCTTGGTAAGCGAACGCGTAACCAAGTGGCTACGAAGACCCCCTTAATGAAAGCTTGACATGAAATTCTTGTGCTTGAACCGATTCGTATATTATGGATTTATAAAAAATACATGGTGGTACAGTTATACTTGGAATATCAACATAGGACAATTGAGATTGATGTTGTTGTTTTAAAAGCTGGGGACAATTTTTTTTTTGTTTTTCCGGAATATTATTCATAAAAACAATGTTTCATGAAGAAAAGTGAAAATTGTCAAAAAGTAACATGGGACAACTATGCGTAGAACGGCAGATTGCTCTATATGAAAAATGAATATTGAAAAACATTGTTTTTGGAAAAAATTAAAAATAACAATAAATTTTAAATAACTCAAAAAGCATTATTTTTTCCTTGTTATTTGAAGCATGGAAGCTTAAAGTCATACAAAAAAATTGGATTCCACGAATGAAGAAATTTTAGGAAAAACATTACCAAGTTCAATTTTTTAAAACTTTTAGTGAACTTTCTGAATTTTTAGTACTTGCAAGAACGATGAATTAATATGATTCAAGTGGCAATCTCTATTCATATAGCTCATAATTATTAACTTCATAAACATTCTAGACCTTCGTTTCTGGCCATTGATTTTAATGTTCCACCCATTGCATTGCATTGTCGCATCGAGGTTTTTTTTGCTTGTAATTTACAAAGACTATTGAGAGATAGCTCCATCAAGCATAAATGTCGCTTTCTTCGATTGTTGTTTTTTTTTTGGTATCTAAAAAGCTCATTTGATCTGATCTGGCAATGTAAATGTAACTAATAGAAAGAAACATTAACTATGATTATCTCTATAGAATATTTTTTTAGATCTTCTGTATATTTTCAAATTGTCGTTCTTCAGAGCTACACTCAATCCCGAGTCAATCGCACGGGAAGATGACCATCCCACTTCAAGCGGACAGCGCAAATCGCAGGACTGACCCAGATTATTCACAGCGAAAGATAAATAACACCCAACGCGGGTAATGTGTGCTACGTGTTTTCTACGAGGGTAAAATTGAACCCGCTCTCCAATTCCATAAACCAATAGCGCTGGCTGCTGCAATGTTCGGTATGCTCGAAAGCCTTTCCGTCCGCTCGCTTCATTTTTGACTCATAATTCTTCCACTGTCTTCGCGACTTCGCGTGGCCTCGCAGGGTGGATGAACCTGGGTGGGAGTCCAGGAACACATCGGGAGACGATAATTTGTTACCGCTTTGTGTTGGGCTGTTGGGCGCGCATTTCTATGTTGATGTTGACTGCAATGCGCGGTTGTGTTGTATAACATCAAACATATTTTGGTAGCACAATCCGCCTAACGGTAACCGACAGATCGCTACACGAGTATTGTTGTTTGGATGACAAAACGCGGAAGTGGACTTGGGGACAGCGAAGGTTCTTCGCTCGAAACCTAATGAGGAATTATTCTATGATTTATCGTGCATTCCCAGAAAATATTCTTGTATCAGCATTCGTTGGCATTCCAACATATTTAAACATGTCAGTGTCTTAACTATGCGTTTGCAAGCATCGGGCATTGACCTGTGTAGATTCGATGTTCGACCGCTCTGCTTGTTGCGTAAAAATAAGAGGTGGCACACATTTTGCATGTCCAAAACTTTCCAGAATTTACTCCTTTTGAGTAACTCTTTTCCAAAAGCAACGAGTCATTCGCCTCTCCAAGGGTAGTTCCCCGAATGAAAGTCAGTGTCGTTTCGCGGAACAGGTACATATTGCGATTGATGCCACTTGAGGGAAGAAAGAGAATGGCTTTCTTCGCTGTGTTGTCGATTGCAGCGGCGGACAGTGACCGAGTTTCAGTTGGAAAGTCTGGAGTACAGGTGACCATCACTCTGCTTCCAAGTAATTTTAGAATGTGTCAGCGACATCAGCAGGAACGTAGAAAAATATTCCTGTTTTTTTGGATTTGGCAACAACATGACAAACAAATTGAATAACAATGCAACTATTTAATTATTCGTTGAAAACTACTGAATTTCAGTACCTCTTCGAATATACCTTTGGAGTTTTTTGTAAGGCCTAGTTTTATTCTACAACAAATAATCTAACATTCTTTGTAACAAAACGGTTGAAAAGTTTATAAGTTAACACAGTAAAACTATTTTTTTTTGCAAAATCCAATTTTATTATTCAACATAATTGCCTTCGAGGGCGATACAGCAATTATAGCGATCTTGCAACTTTTCGATACCATTTTTAGTACTCTTTCGGTTTTTCCTCAAAAGGCCTCAGTTTCGGTAATCACTCCATCATCGGTCTTAAATTTCTTACCAGCGAGCATTCTCTTCAGGTTTGCGAACAGAAAATAGTCGCTGGGGTGGGGGGGTCAGATCTGGAGAATACGGTGGATGCGGAAGCAATTCGAAGCCCAATTCATGCAATTTTGCCATCGTTTTCATTGATTGATTTTTTTCACAATAACAAAAGTTGCTTCACTCTCAATGCTCTAACTCACGAACCAATCGACCGATTGTTGTCAAATTTTGACACGTATCCATTAAAAGATGATGCTTTGTGATAGTCAAGTAGATTTTTACAAGAGGCGCACTCCAGACGTCAACCTTATGAACTTTTCAACCGAACTTCCACATGATCTTAATCTTTTCTGTCGACGCTAAACACTGTTATTCAAGTTAAATTTTAATCTTATTAAGAAGATACAATTTGAGCGCTCGTATGAAATAGAAATAATGAAAACGTATGAAACCGAGCAACATTTTTAGGCGGTTGATAGATAAACGGGCTCCATAAGAACCAAAATGGCGAATATAAAAATAACCTAGTGTTATTAAGCCACATGGTATTGGTGGCTACATTCCGCGGGACATGAGGGGTAAACAAATCAATTCTCGGGAAGAAACAAATTGTAATTTTGCTCGAAACCATTTGTATTCACGGTCACTGTGCAAATGAGCAAATGAAAATCATATAATATCTGTTAGGAAGCATTGTGTATAATGATAACGAATCACGCATATTCACCGGTTGACAGTAAAAATCTGAAAACACGGAGGAGTGAAATAAAAATATACTGCCCTATCTATAAAACAGGGGACAAACTGAATTATGAGATCGACCGCGCAATCACGACCTTGAATGGCACCTACAAGATACTCTCCCTCTTTCGCCGTTTATCGTTAATAGTAAACAAATTTGTGGGAAGTTGTCAGGACGGATGCATTCCCGGTTATTGTACAATGGGCTAGATTTTTACCCTGCGGCAGATCCTTCAAAAGTGCCGCGAGTATCAAGTTCCTGTGCAACACATCTTTGCCAACTTCAGAGCTGCAAATTATGTTATCGACTAACGACACTTATGTATAACCACACTTATTCAGGCTACGATGAACGATATGCGGTACAATGTGCTAATCTATGCGACGGTAGCAGACTTATATTCCCGACTGAAACCCGAAACTGGCTGGGCTGGGCTTGGGATCAATGAACCTGAGGTAGGCTCCATTGTTGTGTTATTAATAGCACAAATAGTTCGATTTTTGAAATGTGGTATATTCCCGTACTCTGCATACATATCCACAAGAGAAGTTCGATGGTTAATGAAATTTGAAAATTGGTGAAATTGTTGACATCCTTCATGATATCGAAAATGGTCATGTCAAATTTCAAAAACCGACCATTTACATTTTGTTTATTGGCCCAAAAAAAATTACCTTTGCAAAGTTCGGACATGATTCAAGGGTGCCTCAAAGCGCTCGAAGTTTTGATTTTTTGATCTTCGAAAATCTTCCAAGGGGAAAACTAAAAGAAATTTGAAAAATCGAATCTTTTTTTTCGATGCCAAATGACTTTAAAATGCATAAAACGTTGAGATCTGGTGTTATCTCGAAAAAAAAAAACAGTTTTGTTCCACAATTTCTAGCTCTCTTCCACGTAGCTTAAAAATTCTACCCTCCAATATAATTTTTGCTTTCTCGTCGTTTCTTTGTGTTCGAGGTATTTTTTATGCTGTCCATAGAGTCTAAGTTATTGTCCTTGGCAGAATTTTGCAGGTATTTGAACCTGTGATACTATGCAATGTCCAGACTCCAAAGTAATTTGTAGTGCTTTTAAAGAACTTGAAATTTGGTTACCCTGATGCTGTAATTTCAGCCGAATCGGACTCGTAGATTTGATTTAACCGGGTGTGGAAGCGGGTGCTGGAAATCCCGCCGTCGCCACGGCCAAATTGGTCGAATTGCACTACGAACTGCTGCCCTATCCACCGTATTCTCCTGATTTGGCCCCAAGCGACTTTTTTGTTTCCAAACTTGATAAAAATAATCGACGGGCAGAAACACAAGAACACTACCCTGTGGCACCCCTGATGTGATGGGAAAATATCGAGAGTGAGAGCCATTGATGTTTGCATACGCCCACCGTCCAGATAGGTAGGAACGCAACCACTCACACATCCAATACGGAAAGCCTAGGTGACTAAGCTTCGCTGCTGCAAGTTCGTGGGGAACCTTGTGGAACGCTCTCGAAAAATCGAAGTAAATTGCGACTACCTGGTGTCGATTTCCGTTGATAAAAAGTTAGTGAACGTCATCAGATTAGTCGTTGTCGATCGTTTACTGACGAAACCATGTTGATATTCGGATATCATCGGTTGACATGCGGTATATAAAATGTTATGAACTAGTCTTTCGAACACTTTTGCCACGCAACATAGAATGGAAATGCCTCGGTAATTTTCAACGGCATGATTGGAGTCTGATTTGAAGATCGGACATATTGAAGCTGCACCCGTGGCCGAGTGGTTAGCGTCTCACATTATCATGCCGGGTGTGCGGGTTCGATTCCCGTTCTGGCCGGAGGATTTTTCGTCAAAGAAATTTCCTCAGACTTGCACTGTGGTCACGCGTATTCTAGAGCTTGCCCCTCGGAATACATTCAAGGCGTGTTATTTGGCTTAAGAAATCTCAACTAAGTATTAATGAATGACGCTAGTTAATGCATATGTTGAGACGGCAAAAGTTCCACACGTGGAACGTTAACGCCATACAAGAAGAAGAAGACATATTGAAGCTGTTTTCCACTGATGCGGAAAAGTGCTGTGACGTAGCGACTTAATGAAAATTATTATCAATGGTATCTGCAGAGACGTGGCGCATTCTTTCAGGAACAGTGGCGGAAGTTTATCAGTTCCAGAACCTTTAGACACGTCCAATTTACTCAAGGCAGATGAGACATCGTGCTGTGATATTTCAAACAGCGGTAAATTCAAATCGAAAACGGGACAATTCCTGAGACTGTCAGGCAAGAATGCTGGTGTAATGGTGCTGTGTACCTTTTCGAAATGATCTGCGAACAGATTTGCTATTCCTACCGGGGAATCAGCACTATTACCGTTGAAAGTCATCTCGGCTGGGAATCGATTTGAGTGCTTTCGATTGCGAATAAACGTCCAAAAATAGGAGGGGTTTCGCTTCGCAGTCGTTTCCAGGTGGGCGATGTAATTCTGAAATGATGCGGTTTGAAGTTCGTGATAATGAGTCTCAATTGTGCGAAGATTGTGACGTTTTGCATCTGTTCGTTCTTGAAAATAACGCTTAGGGAATTTGCGGATAGTGTTACGAAGGTGCTTCAGTTCGGATGTCTACCAATCGAGCAATCTCGTGAATCGTCTACGTGGAAAATGCTCATTCAAGACTGTATTCAGAGAGTCATAGAATATACGTACCGTCTCGTCGGTATCCCTACCGAGAAACAACGGAGCCCAGTCGATAGCAGATACAGCTCTTTTAAGTTCTACAAAGTTGCAGCGTCGAAAATCAAAGTCATCGGTTTGAATTGTGTTCCCAGGAGGTTGCAGGAAGTTGTCGTTTACATCAATGCGAAGAACAAACGGCATGTGGTGAATATCGACTCTAAGTAGGGCAGATGGAGGCGCAATTAGATTAACTACGCTAGGATCGCTGACGAATGCCAGGTCTAGAAGGCGGCCGTTTGCGTTTGATAAGCTGTTGATTTGAAGAAGACCGGTGGCAACCATCGATTCGACTAGCATAGTTTCTTGTTCAGAAGAAGCATTCGTTGGCAACAATCCGTTAACGTCTTCATCTTTCTGCCATATTAAGCGGGGTAAATTGTAGTCTCCCATGACGACGATCGTGTCGGAATCCGAAGCGCGATCGCGAAGCTGTTGAACAGATGAGGAGTGCGTTGAATATATCGCTGGTTCCGAGTTTAGCCGTATGTAAATGCCACAAACATATATTGATGACTTTGGAAGTATAACACAGACAACAGCTTGTTCGAGGTTGTAGCTGTCTGCTAGTACTACTGATTTGCAGTTGAGTGTCGTTTTAACCGCCACTAAAACTCCGCCCCCGCGTTGAAGATTGCTAGTGGCAGAGCTGCGGTCGCATCGATATATGACGTAGCTTGAAGTGAGCTCTGAGCTGGAGATTTCTGGACGTAGCCATGTTTCCGCACTGCCCTCGTATAGTCGCGCTTGCAATTGAGTTAACTCTGAATTGTACGGTGCTCTTGTATGGCAAAATTCCTTAAAAGATCTTCATTAAAGACTTTGTAAAGATTTGTTATTTTCAAGCGCTCTCTTTCCCGTTAAACAAATCCGTCAAAATTCTGCAATGAAAATAATAAAGTAAGTTGTAGAAAAAATAATCATAATAGAATAAAATAAAAAAAAATTATAGAATAGAATAATCTTTTGGAGAAAGTTAATCCAAGCCAAAAACCGTTTCTACACTCACAACCTATCTCAGACGCCTTATTCACGATTAATCAGTCATCCAGCTAGCGACATGATGATAGTGCTGTTCAGGCTCCCATACGGTCTTTCTCAAGGCCGATTATTAGAGTTTAGTTTTCCAAAAGACGAATTTACTGCAAAAGTTCAAAATCTCTATGAAAGAAAGAAACAAACAAATGATAGTTAACCTCAGCTTCTATTAGCTATCGTGTTGAAAGGACGATTTGTTTGCTTTCTTGTGCTTCAGAATGCAACATGCTTGAAAAGTACATTGAAATTGTAGTGACACGCATGATCAAATAAAAGAGGATTCTTATGAAATACATTTGCGAAAAATCCATTCTTCATTCAGCGAGCTGAAGGTTTTTTTTCGATACGAAATCGCTTCGGAATGAATGTTATGAATGAAAGATGTCAAACCACATTGATTTTTTTTTAAATTTTTTTGTTTTCAAATTAGAAATGGAGACTCGATGAAAAGATACTTTGCGTCGGTTTTTATACCGTTCGGTGGAGAGTGTTTACGTATGATTGAAAAATACGCAAGCTTTTTTTATTTTACTTGTTGGCAATAGCGGTTATGGTGCAAATATAGATTCGCCTGTAGCTGCAGTGTGTGTGTCTATATATTACGAGATATATTACGTGTATAAGTAATAAGGACACATATTTCTACATATGACTCTGCATCCAAAGCTTGTATATTGTTCTCGCAAGAACAAAAATTAATTATAAATCAACCATCTTCAGCTGCCACAAACTACAGTCTGTCCAACTTCTATAAGACCAGGTTATGATCTTGATGCTTTGTGTTATTGTAAACAAACAATGCTTCAATTTATATTCTAGCGTGTCGGTATTGGTGACTACCATACACTGCATGATTTTCATATGTGTGTGCAAGCGCTGAGCGTAAACGAATGTTTTCGTATTTTCAACTGTCAAGTCTCTATAAGACCAGTTACATTCTCCGTTGTTTTAGTTTTTTTTTTTTTCCAAAATATATATTTTTATTAAGGCTCATATGGCGTTAGCCTAACGGGGCCGGGAGTTCAATACAATTTTTCTTATTATCTATGTTAGTAATATGTAACCGATTACTCGCGGTTGGCTCGAGGTTAGTATTACAAGTGTTTTCGTAATTGGGATGTTGCTGTCTCCAATGCTCTGTACGTGTGTCCGACACGGGATACTTCCTATTGGGATGCAGCTGACCATTAATCAGCAACGCCCCCCTAGTCTGTACCTCATATCTAGCGTGGTGCGTCTTTCTCGACTCGAGGAATCCAGGATAGAATGGTCACTAGCCGGCGCAATCATCAGTTCGTGTAGAGTTGTCATGAGCGGTATAACCTTTGGCTCTTGTTGAATGATCAGTGGACTGCACAACCTTTGTCCCGTGTGTCTGTAAAGAGTGTGTGTATGTATTGCCGCGACTAAGTAAAAGTTTATCGATCGGATAGGAGGGATATGAAACGGGGACACAACGAAGGAAACATCATTAAACGTTGACATCGGCGTTTCTGAGGAACAGGTATAGATGAAGCAGAAGATCAAGATCACGGCTACCTAAGATATCCCGGACGGGGATATCCGATTGTTGTTTTGATAAATTAAATCTGGAAAATGCCGAAGGGAAAAGTCCTCACGGAGAAAGAAGATAGACAAATCGATGCATTTCAACCAGAGAAAATGTTGGTATCCGATAAATTTCTCGTTCCATCAAGTAGTGCAAATAAAGTAATATTTGAACTATTCAACGGCTCGGGTGACAATTCGTCAAATTTTGGTAAAAAATCCTCACATAAAGGGGCTTAAAAGGTTAAAACTACTCATCTTACACCATCTCACATCGGAAAACGTCTGAGTTTTGCCAAAGCTCATATGAACCGACAGTGGGACATGGTATGTTATGACAAAGAATGTTTCCAGAAGAATACATTTTGCTATATACCATAACGAATAGTTCTTCAACGTATAGGTATCTTTAGTGACGAAAAAAAGTTCAATTTGGATGGTCCTCATGGTTCCAATGAGTACTGGCGTGATTTACGGATGAAGAACAGTATTTCTCAACCAGGAATATTGGTGGAGGTTTGTGCATTACTTGGGCAGGATTCTGTGCAACCGGAAAGCTCAAGATAGCTTTTACATCATTCAAGGATTACACATATGTTCTGGTATCCTATCTCTACCGTTTTTGCGTGGATATCGTCACAAAAAATTCACATTCCAGCAAACAATGCTTCTATTCATACCAGCAAGTAAACTAAGCAATGGACTAAGGACCAAAAACATAATTTTTTGGACTGGCTGGCTCGCACTCCCGACTTGAATCCTGTTGAAAATCTTAGGGGGCATCCTTATACGCAGAATCTACACTGAGGAAAAACGGTACACCACGGCTGAAGAGCTCAAAGTCGCAATTTCGGGAAAATAGAAAAAATATGGAGAAATCCGTTCAGCAGAATTTTTTAAATAGTATTCCAACACGAATTTGCGCGGTTATGAAACGAAATGGCAAGATTACCAATTATTAACATGTAAATCAGCCGATCGTTTTGAATTTTTCATTGATACTACTTATAAATTTTAAAATGGTCTTATAGAAACTGGACAGCTGAAATTATCATATTTAAGCACACTAAATAAACAAACAATTCTTTTGAACGAAATTGACGTTAAATATACTTTATTCTGAGCATTCAACGATGTATGAATGTATCTTGTTGAAATTCTAACTGTTTGTGTTGCAACGAAATAGAATCAGGGTGATCTTAGAGAAGTTGGACACTCTGTCGATCGATCTTTTTCAGGGCCACCAAAATTTTCGCTAAAGAGTTATTTCAGAAAGTTCGATACATTCTGAAGTAATATCTGAAATAATAAAAAAGCAAATTGGTTTTTATTATTTTCATGTCTGGATAGAGCTTGTATGATTTGAAGTGTTTTTGGGCTTATTGGTGACAATTCCCAACAGATCATACAAATTTTGGTGAATTGTTGTTTAGGGTTGAAGGTGGTTTCAAAGTGCAGCACATTTTAAGCCGGATTCAATTTGTGGAATAAGGTACCATTAAAGAAGTAATTAGGGATATTTTTTAATATTCTACCAAACAAAAATAAGTTAAAATTGTTTGTTTCTATCAACTCTATTAGAGCTCTCAAAAAACTCTACAATTCGTTCTTTGACTTTGACATTCCAGTATTAAAATGAAGATTTCTCAAAGAAGTATAACCAGAATCATATCCTCTGAGAATGGTCATATGACAGCGAATAATCGTATTTCAATCGTATTTTTCTTCTTCTATTCTCTTTTGCATTGATCCATACCAGGTACAAAAAAAAACACAAAAATGGGTTTTATTGAATATTTACTTTTTTTTAATAAATAGGCAATTAGTAATTGTTGAAAATGTGCTCGAAACAGATATTTACCCGTTGTTGTATTCTGTAGAGGTACAAATACCTTAATTAGAATGTCGAAGATGCACTAATTCAGATTTAAAACATGTAATTCTTATTTTTATTATAAGGATCCTCTGTTCTGCCTTCCTGCTTACGTTCATCCTTTGTTTCCCTAAGCTTGTATATTTAGCGATGAAGATGCAAAAATAGATTAGGAATAAAGTGATAATCGATAGAGTTAATAACAGCTGTTCCTTTTGTTTCACTTACATTTTCGAGCGTTCTCATATTGCAGAAAAATGTTATCTAATTGGTTCCTTTTGATGCTCATTGGTGAGTGATGTCCAATCTTATTGACCTCAGAACCTGTATTTTTTGTTATTCTGATTTCTATGCGTTTTAACTACTATGATTCAGTTTTTCCCAGTTGTTCAACCATACCGAATGGAACCATGGTAGAAAAAACCTAGAATTCTTTAAATTAACATTAGTACACATATTCATCATCAAGTTCTTATGTGATCACAAATCAAAGTTGACTCTCCTTGGCTCTCCTTCATATTTCATTATAATTAACATAAATTTATGGTTGAGGCTGAGCAATGACTGAGCCATTTTTTGTCTCAACCATTTATTCCTTTGGTCAAAGATTGACCCCCGGATGTCTCACCCCCCCCCTCATAGCGACAAAAGTGTGTATAATGCGTTTCGGAAACTAAACTATTCGTAACGGAGGTTTGACTCAAGTTTGCGTAGCACAACAATATCGTATCGGAATGGGGGATGGGGCAGTATTACGGCGTGAGGCTTCTGTGACAGTCACGTAACAACCGCGCACTCTGCCGTACCGTTCCTGGCGGGGCCACACGAGTTCAAAGAGCCAGTTCTAGACAATGGAATCGTTGGTGGCAACCGGCACAACGTGAGTTCGCATCGGGCATCAATGCGGGATGCGCGGCGTGCGCTAATTGTATGCGAATGAGTTTGCATCAGGGATCTCCGGAGACTATATAAACAGCTACTTGTTGGCTGGATGTGTGTCAATGAATGAATTTTGTTGAACGCGCCACAATACTAAATAATACGAATGGTAAACATAGATGGAGAGATGACGAATCCTAACAGAGTTCATCTCGCAATCCTCTTCCTAGTAAGCAGCAATCGTTCATTAACAGCAACCAATGCGAATAAAAAACCTGATCGCCATCGATAGGTGGTTATTAATTTATGTAACGGTAGAAGCAATCAATGACGACTTAAGGCTGAGACAGGCTGCCGCCAAACTACGTTAGATTTATTGAATTGTGGTTGCCAACGACTTTATCTCGTGCATCGCAGAAAAAAAATACATTGAATACCATCTAGAAGCGCATCAAAAATGTACACATAACTCGCCCCCCCCCTCATCAACAGATGCCAAACAACGAGGAGAGGTCGCCCGAACAACCGCGGAATCGAGTTGTTTCCACTGCGGTTCCGCGTTAGATTCGTATCACATTGGCGGTGCATTTTTAATTGGTTTCCACTGTGTGATTATGCACCGGGTGTTTCCGCCAAGCGGACTATTTTTTTGCTGGTAAGTGTTCTGGAGGGGAATGATTTTTGAAAATTCATGTCGATTGATTGTATGACTAGGTTTAATTTGAGGAGAGTTAATTATAAGAATTTATTCAATTTAAAACGTGTTCTTATTCATTCCCTGGAAATACGAAGCAATTAGTTTACTTATCAAAATCCACACTCTTTCACATCTTCTATTTCCGGCATTCCCGTAGTGTTGTTTCCCTCCTATGTTCATGACGTTCGCGCTGTGAATGATTTTTCTAGCTTCGTAATCACAAAACAATGCAGAATTCATGATATCCATTCGCAATCTCGATGTCAAACCAGGAAACTATATTGACATTTCAGTTGAATGGTGTATGAAAAAATCAAATCATATCAATTTTGGTATTGATCCAGCACTCCAAAAACGATCAATAATCTAACCGTTCTTCTTATTTGGGGTACCGTTCTGAATCATATTTCGGACGCTTAAAGCATTTGATGCAGAAAACAGATCTAAACTTTATGCACAAGTACTATTTGGTTGAAATTTTTACTAAATTGGTTCAATAAGCTTTCAAGCTTTCTACTTTGGTACCTATTTGATTAAAAACATCAACAATTATTGAATAAAAATTGAATAAAAATGATTTGATAAGAATCAAATTTCTGACACTATTTATGAAAAAAATCAAATTTCGGACACTCGGTTTGCATAACGGTTTCTTGTGATTTTATGCTCAACTTGTATTTCTGTACAATTACTACTGCAATGAAATGATCAAACATGAAAGAAAATGAAGTGGTATTTTGGTTATTGTTTAAGGTATGTTTGAAGATGTTTTTTTTCATTTTTTGAGTGAACGAATAATCGGTACCTTGATGGTGGTATCGGTTCTGAAGCAATGGCGTGTCGCAGTACGAATTCCTAAGAATATTTTGAAACTTCAGAACAACACCTAAAGCGTTACATAGGGGTTTTTTGAAAATTCAAAAAAAAAATCCAAAATGAATAAATCGGTCGATTAATTCCTGAGATATCGATATCATCAGCTGAAGAAACATGGTTTCCAGAAAAACGCGTTCAAAAATTCGTACAACAATACTATATCCCTTAAGGTGATCTCATACGTTTGGCTGTAACAATCCAACAAAATGAAATATCGAAAAATCGTTTCAGGACAAAATTTGTGAGGACATAAGCTTCCCAAAAATGCAAAAAAAGAAAATTCAATTTTTTCGACCTTCCTGACCAACTTTAACCGCAATGGAGCCTATTTTTATTTTCGTCTGTTTCGTTCGTCCCTCAACAAATATATTCTATTTCTATTAATTAACATGATGTTCATTGATATTAGTTACAATATTACTAGTCTATATTTATATATCTCAAATGCGCTCTCATCCATCCGCTTCCATCCGCCCACATCCGCTTTGCATGTTGGCCAACACTGATTCTGAGGATTTCCTGAGGATTTTGGATTTTGGGTTGCAGCAGTATGGATAGATGATCCTGCTCGAATGGCATCCAAAGTGTCTTCAACTTTGTCCTTGCTGTATTTACGCTTCGCATCCACAATAAACCTGAAAACACACATTGTAGTATCACCAATTTTAATTGTCCGAAATATGAATCGTAGGAAAAAAATTCGAATAAAATTTCGGCCATTTTATTTTATAATTTTTTGAAGAAAAATTACAATCATTATGTTTTACAATCAACTTTGAAACACTTACCAAGCAATAACTGATAACGATGATAATCAGGGATGAAACACGAGAGAAATTGAACTATTAATAAACGGTTCTATTCTACCTGCTCACGCTAAGCGAACGTCGAAAACAAACAATAATGAGTAGTGCTGTTAGATTTTTGCCTACTATGTTATAATTTAAAAGGAAATCTAATATAAAATGATAGTGAATCCAATGGGATAATCTAAAGAATCAATTGTGATATTAATTTCACTGTTATATCATCAGGGCATTAAGCATTTCAAGATATTATTACAAAGTGTCCGAAATATGATGCTGTCCGAAATATGAATCAGAACGGTATTTGCCATAGACCACTTTTGAGAATCTCTCAGTAATGATTGTTACAACCAGTAGAGCGGTAGCTACAAGACAACAAATGTTCAGTCAACATACCGTTCTAAATCATATTTCGGACGCTCAAGGCATATGATGCAGAAAACAGATCTCAACTTAATGCACAAGTATTATTTGGTTGATATTTTTAATAAATTAGTTCAATATACTTTTAAGCTTTCTACTTTGGTACCTATTTGACTGAAAACATAAAAAAATCATCGAATAAAATCAAATTCGGACATTTTATTCTGTAATTTTTTGAACGAAAATTACATTACACTTGATTGTATTTTATAGTCAACTGCCAAACACTTAACAAACAATCACAGTGACCTGATAACGATGATGAGAACTGATGAAACACGAGAGAAATTTAAATATTGATGAAGAGGTAAATTCTACGTGCTCACGCTAAGCAAACGTCAAACACAAACGATAATGAATAGTGCTGTTGGATTTTTTACTACTATGTAATAATTCGAAAGTAATTCTCAAATGAAGTGATAGAGGAACTGGTACAAATTCGGTACCACGTGGGTAATTTGGTACCCACCCGGATCTCCGGCGGTAATGAGCGCACTCTGGTGGTGAATAAAAAAAGTGTTCTAGTAATGTAGTAACAAACGTCAGATGCCAAAAACCCGAAATATCTGTGTTTTTAAAAAAAATTTCAAGTTTTGGTGTTTTTGAAATCTTGAAAATTTTTCATGTGCGTTTTTTGAAAAATCATAAAATATCGAATAGTGAGCCGATTTTAAATTTTAAAGCTGATTTGGATCAATAAATTGATGTTCTTCAACGAATTCGAGTAAGTGTATCGAGATTTTAATTACAAAGGGCCTGCCGGGCAAGGGAGTAAAAAGTGCCCCCAAACCAAATCACTAGCAAATATTGTAATGGATAATGAATAAGAAATTTTGGCAATTTATTTGAACCCCTATGTGGTTTGACGTAGGATCTATAGTGCAAAACGTACTTTTTCGTTTATTTCACGCCATCCTCATAAGATCCGAGATAAAAATTTGCAAAAAAAACTGAATGTGCATCTTACTACGGTGTATCAAGAAAAATTATCAAAAAAAATTTCATCAAAAATTTTAGTACCAAAAAAAATATTGAAATTTTGAAAAAAAATTTTTTTATATTTAGAGATTCAGTACTACTCTAATTCATATTTAAATGCGTTTCTACGGCTTTTCTAGATATGTGTGTTTTTTTCAGATTTTTTTCAGTGTTGCGCTGTATCAAAAAATATTTGTTTTATATTTCTAAAGAGTGGTTAGGTAAGGGAGTAAAAAGTGCCCCCAAACCAAATCACTAGCTGTATGGCAAATATTGTAAGAAATTTTGGTGGTTTATTTGAACCCCTATGTGGTTTGACGTAGTATCTATAGTGAAACACGTAGTTTTTCGTTTATTTCACGCCATCCTCAATAGATCCGAGATAAAATTCTGAAAAAAATACTGAATGTACATCTTACCACGGTGTATCAAGAAAAATTATCAAAAATAATTTCATCAATTTTTTTTTGGGGATTTAGAGATTCAGTACTACTCTAATTCATATTTTAATGTGCTCTTACGGCTTTTCTAGATTGATAAATATCTTCAAACTGTTTTTTTTTCAAATATCTAATAATAAAAATAAAATTAAAATAAATACACAGTACAAAAAAATGTTATAGATTTCCTGGCATTTCGACATTTTGAAAAAAAAATATAACTTTGAGAAATTTTTATTTAAATGCGTTCGTATGTGTCTTTTTTCTACATGTGGCGTAATTTTTCCTGAATTTTTGAGAGCGTTGTGTGACACAAAAATAATTTTCTTCATCGTCTGCATTATTATTTTTATTTTTTTGAAATCGATTATTTTATTGTATTCGTGGTTTTCAATTGGAAGTTTAAAATTAAAAAAAACAAACCGGATTTGTGGTCTCAAAGTTATATTTTTTTTCAGAATTTCGAAATGCCAGAAAATCTATAACATTTTTTTGTACTGTGTACAGGTAAACTTCGACATAACGTACATTTCACTTTCAAAATTGTACGTTGTATCGAAGCATAATAAAGAACTCACAAACGTAGTCTATAATACATTATTGTGATGCTGCTTTAGTAAAGTTAATGAATAACTTCAATCAGAAGACGAAGCCAGCCTTTCTCATGATGTTTCCCTTCGTACTGTTGATTAAAGCTTGATTCATTTAGAATCCGGAATCACAAAACCAACTGTATTTCGGGATAGATTGAAGGTACATAACTTGTTTTAGCATCACAATACAGATAATTCATTGTTCTATCAGGAAAAAAATATTGAATTTTTTTTCCTCTACACTTTGGAAATGTGTACGTTATATCGAGGTAAAATGTACGTTATATCGAGTGACGTTATATCGAGGGTACGTTATAACGAGGGTACGTTATATCGAAGTTTCCCTGTATTATTTTTTTTATTATTTTATTTTTATTATTAGATATTTGAAAAAAAAACAGCTTGAAGATATTTATCAATCTAGAAAAGCCGTAAGAGCACATTTAAATATGAATTAGAGTAGTACTGAATCTCTAAATCCCAAAAAAAAATTTTCAAAATTTAAATATTTTTTTCAGTACTAAAATTTTTGATGAAATATTTTTTTGATAATTTTTCTTGATACACCGTGATAAGATGCACATTCAGTATTTTTTTCAAATTTTCATGAGGATGGCGTGAAATAAACGAAAAAGTACGTTTTTCATTATAGATCCTACGTCAAACCACATAGGGGTTCAAATAAACCGCCAAAATTTCTTATTTAATATCCTTTACAATATTTGCCATACAGCTAGTGATTTGGTTTTAGGGCACTTTTTACTCCCTTACCCGGCCAGGCTCTTTCATAGATTTCATTCCAAAGTGAAAATTCGGTATGCGGGTAATTTGGCATCCCAATGTAAACATAGTGTTGATGATACACTATGCTATTCCGCCTTCACCGATTGCGAGACTGGTTACTACGCTTGCGACTTTTGTAAAGGCTTTTGATTCGTTTTACTTTTTTAGTTAGGAATAAATCGAGATGAAATTTGTTCACTTTTTCTTGAAAAATGGTTTTTTTGTTACTCTTTGTTTCGAAAAATTGCATGCTTTTTCGTCAAAGTTGAGTTAATTTACGTAAGATAGTGAACTTCACTTCTATTTTGTATGAAATTGTCAAAAAATACATTTTTCAGTGATTTCAGGACGGTTCTTTTAATTTGAAAACATAAAAAAATGGGGTGCCAAATTTATATCCAGGAATCTCGGGTACTCGAATTTGAGTTGTTTCACTTCTATGCTCAAAGCTCCAAGCCGAATCAAGATTTTTGAAATCGGTTTGCGGGGAAATGTCCGCAATAGATCCCTTCATAAGCTGAAATTGGCCAAAAGCTAAGTCCAAAAAAACAAAATGGGGTACCGAATTTGTACCAGTTCCTCTGCTCAAACCAAGGGATCACTCTAAAGAAGCAATTGTGATATTAATTTTATAGTTATAAAATCAGTGCATTAAGCATTTCAAGATTTTAGAACAAAATGTCCGAAATATGATTCAGAACGGTATATTGTACTACATACTAAGAGAATCACATCTAAAGAAACCTGGCCATCTATGTGTTTTCACAATAACGAAAGAGGCATCATTGGCAAATCATCTCCGAGTAAGTCCGAGTAGGGTTTCCCTGTAGAAACTGATGACTTTCGGGAGATTGTTCAAATTCATTTTACAAAGTATGCAAAGCAAGACACTCGATAGCCCGGTTTATTTGCTGAATTGGACAGTGGGTACTTGCTGCAATATTTCTAAAATTACAATTGAATTGTTGAAAATCTTGTTTCGTAATTTTCCAAAATTGATTGAAAACAATCTCTTCTTGTCACCAAAGCAACCATTTGGCTAAATTCACAATTCAATCAAGTCTCTTAAGCTGGTTGTCGATTTTCTGTGCTATAATTATGCCTTGAAATATTGATAATCAAATCCGAATATATTTTTTACTTATATGCTTCTTCTGCACAGGATTCTTTATATACTAGGCAGAATTACTTGGTTTCCTGTGGTGTATTATCAACAGTAAGTTGTTGGTTGGTAAGTTGGGTAAACAAACGAACCAACGAACCAACAAAGAAATTCCGCCAAAACCACAAAATTGTGCAAATATAAATTAAAAATTTGACGTCCCAAATAGGATTAGAATAGAAATTAGAAAGTGGACAAACAATATAATATTCAAATACATGCACGATACTCAAGATAAAGGACCGGGCTAGATGACGCTGAAAAAAGTGCCCCAAACCAAACCAAACCAGCACTATGAAAATATTGTGTAAGGTACCAAACAACAAATAAAAAAAAATGTTTGAATCCCTATATGGTTCACCATAGTATCTATGGATATTTAAGCTATTGAGCTCTCTCTCACTCTCTCTTTCTCACGAGACGAAACATGACTAAATGGTGTACATCCCACACCTTGACAGATTCGCAAGGTGATGCTGCGCGCACATATGTGAAACTAGTAAAACTAACTAAACTTATACGCACTCAGTTCAACTCAAAACAATGAATACTTCTGTAAAATTTAATATGCAGTCCTGTGTACACTATGAGCAAAGAGACGATACATATTTTCTTGCCTATGAAAAGTAAGTAAGTGCATAGTTCCAGAAATAATCAAGCAAATGGAGCCAAATTTGGCGTGTCGATGTTGTAGGGGACACTTAAAGGTTCTATGGTAGTTCAGCACTTCTTCGCCTTATATTAGGCTGTCAAAAAAGTCCTGCGGTATTTCCGCGAGGTGTCGTTGTAAGCGCGTAGTTCTAGTTGTATTCATTGTATCGAGTCATACTATAGCTTGTTGGAAAGGTATTTTATAGTCCTTGACAGTGTTTAATATAGTCCTTGACAGTGTTTTGTTTGGTTAAGTCGTTCGTGAGTTATAGTGTCGCAAATATGGAGCAAAATAAAGAGAAAATCCGACATATTTTACAGTACTACTATGACAAAGGCAAAAATGCATCTCAAGCTGCCAATAAAATTTGTGCAGTTTATGGACCCGATACAGTTTCCATTTCCACCGCTGGTTTTTTTCGTTCTGGTGTAGAGATCGTCGAAGATGCGCCACGCTCCGGAAGGCCTGTCGTCGAAAATTGCGACAAAATCGCTGAATTAGCCGAGAAAGCCCGGCATAGTAGCAGCCGTAGCATCGGCCAAGAGCTGGGGATAAGTCATCAAACCGTTATTAACCATTTGAAGAAGCTTGGATTCACAAAGAAGCTCGATGTATGGGTGCCACACACGTTGACGCAAAAAAACATCTTTGACCATATCGACGCATGTGAATCGCTGCTGAATCGCAACAAAATCGACCCGTTTCTGAAGCGGACAACTTGAAGCGCAAACGGTCGTGGTCGAAGCCCGCTGAAGCGGCTCAGACGGTGGCCAAGCCCTCATTAACGGCCAGGAAGGTTCTGCTGTGTGTTTGGTGGGATTGTCAAGGAATAATCTATTATGAGCTGCTTCCCTATGGCCAAACGCTCAATTCGGACCTGTACTGCCAACAACTGGACCGCTTGAAGGTAGCACTCATGAAGAAGAGGCCATCTTTGATAAACAGAGGCCGCATTGTCTTCCATCAGGACAACGCCAGGCCACACACTTTTGGTGACGCGCCAGAAGCTCCGGGAGCTCGGATGGGAGGTTCTTTTGCATCCGCCGTATAGTCCGGACCTTGCACCAAGTGACTACCACCTGTTTTTGTCCATGGCGAACGAGCTAGGTAGTCAGAAGTTAGCCACAAAAGAGGCCTGTGAAAATTGGCTATCCGAGTTTTTTGCCAATAAGGAAGCGAGCTTCTATAACAGGGGTATTATGAAGTTGGCATTAGGAACAAGTCATCGAACAAAACGGCGCATATTTGACTTAAAACAGATGATTGTAACTAATTTTATGAACAAATGAAAATTAAAAAAAAAATACCGCATGACTTTTTTGACAGCCTAATATTAATCGAATTAATCGCTGAAATCAAACAAAATATCTGTTTACCTCTTCCACAATATGTGAACAGTCGTCCAAACTGATGATTGATCTAAACGAAATTTCTTAAATACTATTAGCGCTTAATTTCAACATTTGACATTTTCATGCAGTATAAAAATATATCATAATTAGAAACCATAGGAGTATTGTAAATTCGTTTTTATTATAAAGGAGTTTTCTGGTGACCTTCCAGATTTCTCATGGATTCTTCGTCGTCTAGTATAAAATATTCGCAGAATCAGAAAGTATGCGAAGTTTGCTTTAGTTCATAGGTTTTTCCGGTGACCTTCATAGGTTTCTTATGGATAACCTCCGTCGTCGGGTGTCAAAATATATGAAGAATTGAGAAATTAGACACACAATGAATCCAAAATATATCGTCCGGCCTTCGGGTGATCGAAACATAATCGATTTTCAGGATTTCGTTTCGTCGGGTGGTTGAAAGTGAATCACATTTTTTACCCTACCCACTAGCACACATCCTTCCATTGATAAACGCTAGGGAACCAAGCTATAGAGGTGACCCTTCAGGTCTTCGGGCGGCGAATATCATACTAACATTCCTTCCCTTCCCCTGGTGACTGTAAGGACGTGACCGGCGTCGTTATTGACCATTTAAAGCTCGAATCACCGAAAATTGCATAACGAGAATGATTTGCTAGCCCCAAGCGTCATTCTGTGTGTTCTTTGTGCAATTTGGTTGGTTCAGGTCAATCATGGAGAGCAACTACGAATTTTTACAGTCTACCCAAGCTCAAGCTCAACATTTGACATTCTCATGCATAATAGAGTGTCTCGAAATCCGTGCCAAAAACTGTTTCCTATAATTTATAATTTCGTACAACACGTCAGGTAATTACTGGATGTTGACTACACTCTATCCAACTTCTATAAGACCAGGTAATGATCTTGATGCTGTGTGTCATTGTAAACAAACAATGCATCAATTTATATTCTAGTGTGTAGGTATTGGCGACTACCATACATTGCCTGATTTTCATATGTGTGTGTGCATGTGCTGAACGTAAACGAATGTTTTTGTATTTTTCAAGTGTCAAGTTTCTATAAGACCAGTTTCATCTTCCGTTTATTTTTTTATTTTGTTTTATTTGTTTTGATTAATAAATCTGGAAAATGCCGAAAGGAAAAGTACTCAAGGAGAGAGACGAAAGACAAATCGATGCATTTCACCAAGAAAATGTTGGTATCAGAGAAATTGCTCGTCGGATTGTACGATCCCATCAAGTACTGTTCAATTATTTGGCGAATCCTCTAGGATACGGTAAGAAGGAGAGAGCTCCACGTCAATCGTAGCTCTCTAACCGGGAGAATCATATAATAGCTAGAGCAGCTTCAATACCTCAAAATCGCTTATGCAATATTTCAATTTAAATGTTACTCGGTGACAATTCGTCAAGTTTTGGTAAAAAATCCTCACATAAAGAGGGCTTAAAATGTTAAAGCTCCTCACTTACGCCATCTCATATCGGAGGACGTCTGAGATTTGCCAAAGCTCACATGAACCGACAGTGGGACATGGTATGTGGTGACAAAGAATGTTTCCAAAAGAATCCATTTTGCTATATACCATAACGAAAAGTTCTTCAATGTATAGGTATGTAATGTATGTCGAAAAAAAGTTCAATTTGGACAGTCCTGATGGTTTCAACGGGTACTGGCGCAATATACGGAAGAAGGAACAGTATTTTTCAACCAGGAATTTCGGTGGAGTGCTCGTGCATGGTTTGGGCTGGATTCTATGCAACCAGAAGGCTCAAGATAGCTTTCACATCATTCAAGGATTACATACATGTTCTGGAATCCTATCTCCTATCGTTTTTGCGCGGATATCGTCACAAAAAATTCATACCAGCAAGGAAACTAAGCAATGGATTAGGGGCCCAAAACTTAATTTTTTGGACTGGCTGGCTCGCTCCCCATACTTAAATCCTGTTGAAAATCTTAGAGGGATCCTTGTACGCAGAATCTACACTGAGGGAAAACGATACACCACGATTGAAGAGCTCAAGGTCGCAATTTCGGAAGCATGGAAAAATATCGAGAAATCCGTTCAGCCGTAAATAAACAAACCATTTTTCCGAACGAAATTGACGTTAAATATACTTTATTCTAACCATTCAACAACTGGGGGGAACAGTACGACGACAATCGTTCATTGTTGATATATGACCTTTGTAACAACTTCAATATGACCGTTTTGAACACTGGGGAAACAACACATGTACCTAAACCTCCTGCTAACCCAAGTGCTCTTGACCTCTCGCTTTGCTCGAATTCACTATCGTTAGATTGCAAGTGGAATGTAATCCAGGACCCCAACGGTAGTGATCACTTGCCAATCAAAATTTCCATCACCATTGGGTCGAATTCTTCTGAATCTATAAACATGGCATATGACCTCACAAGACACATTGACTGGAAAAAATATGCGGACGCGATTGCTCTAGTCATCAATTCCAGAGATGGTTTACCTCCATTGGAGGAGTATAACTTCCTTTCTCGTTTGATCTATGACAGCGCGCTCACGCTCAAACGAACCCCATCCCAGGTTCCACTATTCGTCGAAGGCCTCCCAATCTATGGTGGGTTAGCATATGTTCCAAGCTTTATGTAGAAAAATCGAATGCATTTAAAGCTTTTCGGAAACGTGGAACCCCTGCAAATTTTCAGACGTATTTGGACCTTGAAAATCAATTTAAAAACTTGATCAAAGGGAAAAAATGTGCTTATTGGCGAAATTTCGTGGAAGGTTTGTCACGAGAAAGGTCAATGAAAAAATTATGGAAAGTGGCTCGAAACATGAGAAATCGCTCTTCAACGAATGAAAGCGAAGAATATTCACATCGATGGATTTTGAATTTTGCACGGAAGGTTTGTCCTGATTCCGCTCCTGTGCAAAAAATTGTTCGAGATATACCACAAGATAGGTGCGATCTTGAATCCGAGTTTTCGATGGTAGAATTCTCTCTTGCTCTCCTTTCATGTAACAATTCTGCTCCGGGATCGGATAGTATTAAGTTCAACTTGCTGAAAAATCTCCCTGATGTGGCGAAACATCGCTTGTTGAACTTATTCAATCGGTTTCTGGAGCATAATATTGTTCCAGATGATTGGAGACAAGTACGAGTTATAGCTATTCAAAAACCCGCAAAACCTGCGTCCGACTTCAATTCGTACCGCCCAATAGCAATGCTGTCTTGTATACGGAAATTGTTGGAGAAAATGATCTTGTTTCGCCTTGATCGATGGGTTGAAACGAATGGCCTACTCTCAGATACACAATATGGGTTCCGCAGGGGCAAGGGGACGAATGATTGTCTTGCGTTGCTTTCTTCAGAAATTAAAATGGCTTACGCCGAAAAAAAACAAATGGCTTCAGTATTCTTGGACATAAAGGGGGCCTTTGATTCTGTTTCAATAGAGGTTTTGTCAGACAAATTACACTCTCGGGGTCTGCCGCCTCTATTGAATAATATGTTATATAACTTGCTTTATGAGAAACATTTAAACTTTTCCCACGGAGATTCGGCAGTAAGTCGGGTCTCTTACATGGGCCTCCCCCAGGGCTCATGTTTAAGCCCCCTTTTGTACAACTTCTACGTAAGCGACATCGACAATTGCCTTACACAAAATTGCAGCCTAAGACAACTTGCAGATGATGGAGTGGTGTCTGTCGTAGGATCAAATGAATCCGACCTGCAAGAACCCTTACAAGATACTTTGAACAATTTTTCAACCTGGGCCATTGGGCTAGGGATCGAATTCTCCACGGAGAAAACAGAGATGGTGGTTTTTTCTAGGAAGCATAAACCAGCAAAACCAAAGCTTCAACTTTTGGGTAAACCGATCACTCATGCTATGTCATTCAAGTATCTTGGGGTCTGGTTCGACTCCAAATGTACTTGGGGGGCCCATATCTGAGTAAAAAATGTCAACAAAGAATAAACTTTCTCCGTACAATTACCGGCACCTGGTGGGGAACCCATTCCGAAGATCTTATTATGTTGTATCGAACAACTATTCTCTCAGTGATGGAGTATGGCAGTTTCTGTTTTCAATCAGCTGCCAAAACACACCTCATTAAACTCGAGCGAATTCAGTATCTTTGTCTCCGTATCGCGTTGGGATGTATGCCCTCAACGCATACCATAAGTCTCGAGGTTTTGGCAGGCGTACTCCCACTAAAAGATCGCTTCAATTTATTATCTCTTCGGTTCCTCATCCGGTGTAAGGTTATGAATCCATTGGTGATCGGAAATTTTGAGCAATTGATCGAGCTAAATTTTCATTCTGGATTCATGAGTTCATATCATGAATTCACCTCTATGCAGGTTGTTCCTTCTTCGTATATTCCCAACCGTGTTTGTTTTCCTGACTACACCAAATCCTCTGCACATTTCGATCTGTTCATGAAGGAGAAAATCCATGAAATTCCAGATTATCTTCGATCGAGGATCGCTCCTACAATCTTCAATGCAAAGTATGGGCGTATCAATTGTGATAATATATACTTTACTGATGGGTCCTCTATGAATGAGTCCACAGGATTTGGAGAGTTCAACGTATTTTTTAAGCACCTCACACAGTCTTCAGAATCCTTGCTCGGTATATATTGCTGAATTGGCAGCGATATACTGGGCGCTGGACAGCGTCGCCTCACGACCTGTTGAACACTATTACATTGTAACGGATAGTCTTAGCTCTGTCGAAGCTATCCGTTCAGTGAGGCCGGAAAAGCACTTGCCGTACTTCCTTGAGAGTATACAAGTAATTTTGAGTGCTTTATCCAGACGCTGTTATGTCATTACCTTTGTCTGGGTCCCTTCACATTGCTCAATTCCGGGTAATGAGAGGGCTGACTCATTGGCAAAGGTAGGTGCAATTGAAGGCGATATATATCAGCGTCAAATCGCCTTCAATGAATTTTATTCTTTAGTTCGCAAAAATACCATCGCTAACTGGCAACGCAAGTGGAATGAAGATGAATTGGGCCGGTGGTTTCACTCGATTATCCCTAAGGTTAGCCTCAAACCGTGGTTCAAAAGTCTGGACTTAAGTCGGGACTTTATTCGCACCTTCTCCCGACTCATGTCCAATCACTGTTCGTTAGATGCACTACTCTTCCGTTTCAACCTTGCCAGCAGCAATCTCTGCGTTTGTGGCCAAGGTTATCACGACATCGAGCACATTGTTTGGTCGTGCGAGGTGTATCTGGTCGCCAGATCGAATTTAGAAAACTCCCTTCGGGCCCGAGGAAGACAGCCCAATGTGCCGGTGAGAGATGTGTTGGCTCGGTTAGACCTTGATTACATGTCCCATATATATGTATATGTATATATATATATATATATATAAATGGATTTCTGTCTGTCTGTCATTGTGATTTTGGTCCTAATTGGCGAAAAACTCTAGCAATAGGTTTTTACAATTTTCTCTTGATCCTAATTTCTTTTCAGTCTGGAAATTTAGCAATGCGAGAAACAGGTGGTAATCGCTTGGTATCGGGTTCGGACTATATGGTGGATGCATTAAAATATCCCAATTAAGTTCTCGGAAGTATGTGGCCTTGCGCTATCCTGATGGAACACAACACCTCTTCTGTTGGCCAATACCGGACGTTTCTGGTTAATCGCTAGCTTCAAACGGTCCATTTGTTGATAGTAGCGATCTTAATTCAGAGTATTGCACTAATTTTTTTTTTTATTTTCAAAAATGAATTAAAATTGCACGTATTTCACTATTGCAGTATTGTTGTTGCAGTATAAATACCCTTCACAAGTTCAGCGGGCTGGCTTGCATGTACCGAATTTTCTCTTCGTTGGCCTCCATTATGTTAAGAATAATTACAAAATGGAACAAACAAACGGCAAAAGAATTCTTTTTAGTGTGAAATGTCACTTTACAATGATCCTTAACTTGAAAATGTATGATATTACACAAGATATTGATCACTAAAGCCAGCTACCGAGAAGTTAATGGATAACTTTTTCCCCAACCTAATATTTTTGAGAATTTAAAAAAAATACGGTTTTGAGAAGAATTAACATTAATTAAAAAATCAACCTATTTTTTTAAATTTAATTATTGATATTCTTCAATAAAAATTCAAACAATTTTCCACATTACCTTCTTTAATCAAAACTTCGTAGGTCCCACAGTTTTGAAACTAGTTTTTTTTTGGAAAAAAAATAGGAAAAAAACTGACCCTTTTCTAATTTTTTTTATTGTAGTTTTTCAAATATATGTTAAGTGACTAATGTCTTTACACTTACAAAGCTTCACTGCAATCTGAGATGGTACAGTCAATGGCCAGTCAAGCCGGACATGGAACTCGTAATTTAATTATTTATCAGAAGGAAAAATAAATATATAGAAATATTCTTTTATGATAATCGTTTTTGAAATGATCCGATTTGTACTGTTTGTTCTCTGCTATTCGGAAAATTCGTATCAATAACTAAAAACGGCGTTGGGTACTACTTTTTCCGAAAAAAAGAATTAAATAGTTAAATTTCTATATTTATGTAATTCATTATTTTGCATAAATGGCGAATTTTCAAACCCAATTATGAACTATTGCATGCACTTGATACACGTAGCATGTCTACATAGAAGAAAGCTGTAAATCACAGTCATCATTGAAGGCATAGAATAAGACATCAAAATCCGTTAAACATACATTATGAAAGAAAGATAATACATTAGAAAAATAATCATTGGAGAGATAAGTTCAACACAAATACAGGGACACTTCGATAGAACGTACATTTTACTTTCAAAATTGCACGTTGTATTGAATTGTACGTTACATCGAAGAGTTAGTAAATAATGTTGAGAAAATCCAACTAGTAAGTGAAGCCAACCATTCTAATGATATTTCCCTTTATACGGTTGGCTGAGGGTCAATAGATAAAATGACCGCTTGCTTGTTGAAAAGTTTCTTCCCAGTGAAAGTGCCCTTCTTCCGATCTTTGGGAGACTTATTGGACTGTTCATATGATTTTAGTTCAGAATTAAAAAAAAAATTATAAAAATAAATAATTTTAATGATTTTTATTTCATTTTTCTTTTAAGAAAAATTATCTCATTCTCAATAAAGTTTTGTAGGTCTTAAAGTTCTTAAGATATTTTTTTCGAAAAAAAAATAAAAGGTAAGCATTTCATAGGAATAAGAGAATTTCAATGAGGCAATGAAATATAGGAAATTGATCAAGCTTTCATTTAAAAATAGCAAACAAATTTAAAAAAATGCATTAAAAAATTTTTAGAAAATTAAAATTCGTTTTTCTCCCATACATTGGAAAGAGGGCACTGTTACTTTTTACGATTTTTTTTAATTTTTTCGCAGCGCAATTTAAAAAAAAATTGGTAACTATATATGTAAAAATGGATTTCTGTCTGTCTGTCTGATTCTTATGGACTCGGAAACTACTGAGGTTCTTATGATAGTTCGAGACCCCTCCCCCCTCTCTAAGGGGGAGCTGCCATACAAATGAAACACAAATTTCTACATTACTCGAGAATTAATCAAGCAAATGAAACCAAATTTGTCATGTGGAGATTTAAGGGTGCAATAAATGTTTCTATGGTGGTTAGACACTCCACCCCCTCTCTAAGGGGGGCTGCCATACAAATGAAACACAAATTTCTGCATTACTCGAGAATTATTCAAGCAAATGAAACCAAATGAAAAATCTTGCACGAGAATTGTGTCTGAAAATAATCTGATATTATAATGTCGAGTTTTTGTGGAAGTACTTAATTTTTATAGTAAAAAATAATATTAGAGGGTAGATTAGAAGATCAATCAATGAACAGTTCTGCGATTGGAGCCACGAACGTTCGCTTAGTAAGAAAACGTGAATGTGATAACGAAAAATAAATTTTGGGCTGGACGAAGTTTGCCGGGTCAGCTAGTTTGTAAAAAAAATATCAAAGAATTTTTCACATTTTATTCTTCGAATTACAATTTTTTGTAGAAAACTAAAAAAAAAACTGATTCTTTTCAAGAAGTAGTCTAATTTTTTTGAAGATTTCAAGTATGCAAAGTTGTATAAAGGACCAAAGTCTTTACACCCACAACGTTGCACTGCCAACTCCTAAGACGAGTTGACATGAAATTCGTCCATTGAAAACGTGTACGTTATATCGAGTGACGTTACATCTAAGTTCCCCTGTAGTTTTACGGTAATAATAGTGAAAAATGACTATAATATCTTTATGCTATTTTTGTGAAATCTTCTATTCAACCGTTTTCACTTCTCTTCATAAAGCGATGTTTTCATGCCTAATCTTCCGGAAAACACAAAATAAAAATTGTAAGGGGTTGTATCTAGGACACGACCGCCTATTTTTGACGTAGAACTACGCAATTGTATTATGCAATCCAGTTGTTTACCATTTCGAATATTATTTTAGAATGCATCGAAATTTTTGTAATAGATTATGTTCTTCGTTAGAAATAAATTTGATAAACGTCCTTTTACGTTTGATATGATGCCTAGGACTACCAAAATATGTGAACGGGATAATTGGATCATTGTATTGTACATTTCCCTCTGAAATTATTGAACATCTTATGTTTACGTAGTTCTCGAACCGCGAAAGTTCATTCACCTCTAGTATCTGAAATGACGTTTTTCCTAGGCTTCTCAGTTCAAAAGTACGTTGAATCATGATAATTCGTTCACAGTGAAAATAGTTATTAACGATAACTTTATTTCATAAAAACGTGACCTGTTTTCTGATTTGGCACCCTTCCTCAAAGACGTAGTTCACGTCAAAAAAAGTTATTGTTTGTTCCCAGCTCTTAAAAAACAATATCAAGCTCAATTGTCCCATGTTGATATTCTAGGCATAACAGTCCCACCATGATCAAATCAAGATCCAAAAACATATTTTTTACGCAGCTGTTAACATGATAATTACGCAGCTGTTAACATGGAAGACCGAAGTGCATTCCTTATTTTCTACTACAGGCAAACTTTTTTTTTGTGCAGGAGATAGAGATCGCACAAAAAAATTCGCATAAAAATCGTGCAAAACTTCACCATTGCACGATTGAATAATCGTGTTCGGTACACAGCAACATCTGCAACAGTCTACATTGGGGGTATTGCTAATGGTGCTAGCGAATAGAGTGATTAGTGATGGTAATTCACACCTGTATACATTCTAGAACCAAATATCCACCGCAACAAAAACAGCAGCGGAGCTCTGGTTACTTAATTATGGAAATCGAAATTACGTTCAATTGGTCTAGCAAATCCACAGCCACAGCATTGTGATACGCTCCTATTATCTAATCCAATTAAGTCCCTCGTTTCAGAACAACACCCCAAAATAAAAACCCACCAGCGCGACATATTCTATTGCTGGAGCGCGAAAGGTGAGCATTATTCTGCGCCCAAACTCGCGCACTCAACGTCACTAGAGCTGCTATAGTGTTGCGCAGGAGGAGGAAGTGCGAGACACCGAAACCGCGCGGCGCGGGGAAAAGAACCGTAGCATAACAATGGGTTTTGTAATACTACTGCTGCTCTGCTACTGCTGAATGAAAGATTGACCTCGACACGAAGAGCAGGTAATTCCCATGAACTTCACGTTCGAGCGGAGTGTGAAGTTCACGGGATGTGGTGGAATGACGGGGCAAAGAGAGAGAGAGCGAGGGACACAAAAAAACTGCAGGGGAGGAACCTCACGCAACATCAAGTTCTACCTGTGCGCCTGAGGTTTAGCCGAGTGGCGCGGCGAATGAGAAAGAGAAACAGAGAGGGGAACGAGAGGTCCACACAATAGCATAAACTTGGATCGGTGGTACCGTTATTCCTTGCGATGACGGAGCGATCAGATGGTTTTTGGTTCGGTGGGTGAGGCGCGCGTGCTGGAGAAAGGTACGCACATACACATAATGATCATGTTCTCTCGGCTCCGGTGTTCGGTGTTGTTTTGATGCTCTCGCTTCTTCTGGTTGCGAGGGTGAGTGATCGAGCTTCCTTCTTCTACTGAGGCGTACGAGGTGCGTGTGATGGTGTTGGTGAATTTTCGTTCTGACTGAGCGGAAGGCTGATGATCTCCACGGTCCTTACCTACACACCCGGGACACACAGGTGTATCGACAGAGGTGTGCACTCGATGTTCGCTGCGGAGTAGTGAACGTAACAACACACAGTTGTCGGAAAGCTTTCGGAAGAGTTCTAGCCCTGTCGAGGTATTACACAACTCGCTCGCCGGAAGTCTGTGTTGGTGAGTTTCCCGATCTCGGGTCTCAATGGAGGGGGAAGCACCTTGACCATCAAATTTCCAGAGAGTAAACAGTGATTTTCCGTATCTTCCTAGATTTAGTTGCGCCGAAGACAATACACGAGACGGACGTATCCCTGTCGAGCAAGCAAACCGGCAAACAGAGCTTTCAATTTCGTGGTTGTTGTTTTTATTCCCGACAGTTTATTCTGAGTGCCGATCGGGAAGACCGCGAAGTCGTCGGTGGTGAGCTTTCGGGGGCTTCAAAGCTGCCAGTGTGACTCACTGAGACGCGCGGAGGCAGCGTGAGGGAGAGTTACATAAGTCTGGATCGGGTTGTGCTGTGACTTGTTGTTGCCGCATTCGATCTATGGAACGCGAAGAAGAACAACCGCCCAACGGGAGTGAGAACATCCCGAATGTGTAAATTTGGGATTGTGATGAAGAGTTCTGTTTTGGGGGCGACTGTAAATAACAACATTGCTCGATTGTGGCTAGTGCTTATTTAAGTGAAAAACGAGTATCAGTGATTTACTGAAATTGTGGCAAACTTACAATTATATAGTTGAAAGTGGGTGATGCAAATGATGCAACGAGAGCTGACTGAAAAACATGCAACGGAAGGATTTTAACGGGCGTAGGATTTAGCAGGAAACGAACCTTCACTCATCTTCACAACAGCAAAGTTACAGAAATGATATCATTAAGAACCAAACAGAGTGCAATGGAAGTGACAACAAAAATATGAATCCAGTCCAGACAGTGACAGTGTGTTGATAATCAACAAACTCATCGTTTATTCTTGTCGATCCTGAGTAAACAACACGGGAATTCGATCATCGCCGTTTGGAGGAAAACCACAAAGAAAACAAGTTCTACTGGAGTCAAGTGATCCCTCTGGATGAAAAAAAAAAACGAACGAATGAGATAAGCTGATGCCTAACAGAACGAGACAGAATCGTTGGGGATAACTTGCGACTTTTTGCGCCAACCGTGTGTGTGTGTGTGTGTGTGTGTGTGTATCTGTGTTCCCGTTGTGTGAGCCGAGTGAATATAGCAAAAAATAATACGTGAAAATAGTAAATATCAAAGTAGAGATCCAGTGGGAACTAGGAGTGCTAGCTCACACAGCTCTTCAAGAAGTGTTCGAATGGCAACGACACAAAATTAGCTAGCAAAGGGGATTTGAATAAGCTAGAACGCAATTTTGTCGATCCAGAACCAAACAACGAACGTGTCTGAGTGTGTCTGAGTGCTAAGCAAGTGTTGTGTAGGCTTCTGGAACCAACTCGACGTTCACGTGATCGCTAAAATTAGCGCAAACCCTTACGCAGTCCAACAGAACAATCATCGCATCGCAATCATGAGCACTCTCAATTAGCATGTGTATCATAATCGGATGCTAAGGATTAAAGCGCCGAAGGAACACCACCATATCGCAAAGGTACGTCACGTCGTTGTTGTTGTTGTTGTTTGCAAGACCTTCGCAAAGGTTAGTCCGTAGGCAGAGGGAGCACGCTGCTTCTTGTTTGTTTGCTCGTGCGTTCTACGATTCCGATCGGTCATCTCAAGAACACCACTTCTGACGTAAGAAAACTTTATGTGTCACGATGGGTGTTATTTCTTGCGATTGCGCAGTTCTTCAACGGAAGTGATTTTGGAAGTCCCAAACAACTTATTCAATGTTTGAAAAAAAATCCTGACAAGAGTGTAACAAAAACAAACACTTTTGCTTACTCCCAAATATTCGATATATGCGAATATGAACGTGAAATTTTCGCCTGGAGCACCGATTTTGCGTGCCAAAGTGACGAGGTGCCGGGGCGCTCCAAATTGCATGCAACTATTGTGAGTGCCCCGAATCTGGATCACCGCAGCCGGAGGTCATTGAACTTGCGAACTTGGCTTTGTGTTAGTGACAGCAGCAGTGAGTGTCCCAGTCTCCGCAAGCGGCTGCGATTGTAATGGTTTTGCACTGAAGTTTGACACAGATTTTTCGCTATTCGGAATGTGCATAAATTATCCTGTGATTTTTTGCGAATGTTAAATACTATTTAGGATTTCTGAATCAACAACCGTAGGTCAAAATAAGTCAGAAATAAATCACAGAACGGGGTGTCATTGAGAATTACATTGATCAATTCAAGAGCAAAAACATTAAAAAAAAATTCGAGAAAAAAAGTCATGAGATAACTTCAGTCGGTAAAACCGGTAACTGGGTCATCCAGTCAAGGGGTGAATGAACTCCGATGTTTTTTGATTGAGAGGGTGGGAGAGTGCATCGGTAATGCAGTGTGAGCGCCGAAGTTTCCCGAAAACGATGCTCACGATGCATGTGAGAACCGAATCTGGACCGCACTCTCCCAGAAAGGAAGAGAGAGAGAGAGAGAGAAAGTGCGAAAGAGAAACCAGAAGAGAGTATACAGTTCGGAGTGCACAGTTGTGCCTGCACAATCGCAGGGTTGTATATTTCGGGAAAGCACTATAGCTGCATGCGGTTTTATGAAAAACATACTTATTCGACAGAAGTTCAATGAACTTTCTTTGCGCTGAAAAATAAGAAGCGAAAAAAAATGCTTCAACCAATCGTAGAAAGTTGTGGGTATGCGCTGTCGGTATTGAAGACACCAATTGTGATGAATGTCCCACAAAAAAAAATTTTTTTGCGAATTTTGGATAAGTGGATAAATACTCCTAAAAAAGGGTCGGAGTAGCGGACGGAGTTCAATGATCCTAACGGACTATAGAGTAACCGTGATACAGTTTTCACAAAGATAGATGGCAGCACTCATTTTTCCTTTTTCTCTTTCTCTTGTAATTATCTCTTTTCGCCAAAAAATTATAAAATTGAATATTTTCAGAACATGCTCCAGAATATTAACGCATATATTCGTTCATATAAATATTTCAACTGGAGCTTAGATTTTTGTTTTCATTTCCAAGTGAACAAGAATCACTGTGTATCATAAACCAAAAACATCATATACTATAGCTTTTTTTCTAATAATTTCTAATAGCCAAAGTAACCAATTAACACACTGCGGACCGCTCACGAGATTTCTCGTGTTTCGCGTTCCGTCTGTTACGGATGGATGACGAGATAACCCGTGTTTTCTACACTTGAAGGTTAAATCCTTGGTTTGCCAAGATTCTAACAAGGTCTACCGATGGCTCGCCTTCGTCTCATCCACATCGAACGAACGATCTCATTCGTGGAATCCGAACAAATGAAGCGTTGAAGCAAATTTGCCCCAAAACGTGCGGTCCTTAATGCGTTAAAATATCTATTAACGCCGCGCCATCTATTCGTCACAGTAACCAACTACACCCGTGTAGGCAACTCTGATTGCTGAATCGCCATGTCTTCGCGACTTCCCGACTTCTAATGGATGTGAGCATTTTACAATCTTTAAAATACCTTCTTATTTGATGAGTCTGGCAAAGAAGCGTAACTTCCTGCAAAAGTGGTTATTTTATTTGACATCTATGATACGAATAGAATGAAATACTTAGTGTGATGTCCACTGCCGAATACCAAAGTTTATTAGGTACCTTAGATTTAATTAGTCAATCGAAGAAAGGAAGGTTTCCACGGTTCCACGATGGGAATATACAAGATATGGAGAATGAATTCCGTATCCTAGAGGTAAATTTACTCCGTATAAAAATCACAGTTCCGGAAGACGAGCATGTGCAATAATAGGTGGATACAAATTGGATGCCTAAAAATAATTGACGGTTCGCTCACATTTTCGGCGCTACGATGTCATGTTTGTAACGTTCTCACTATGACTCACTTGTCGGCAACTGTCGAGCGATTTTTTTTCTGAATTTTATCATAACAAAAATAACTTTCGATGAACGCTATTTTGAGATTAAAAAATTTGATGAAACATCGAGGTGGCAGCTCGCAATTTTTTATAAATGATAGTATGCAGTCTAGATTCAAAAAACCGATGTATAAGCATCATCAAAGACAAGAATGAGTTGCAAATGAATGAATGTAGTATTTGTAAAAAAATACATTTTTTCTACAACGAATATTTTCGATGGTACAGTTTTTTGGTACAGATTCTTGGAAAAAAAACATACAGATGAGAAAGATTTTTAACCCCTCTGGTACAGATTTAAATGTGGCAACACTGCCCGCACCCATTATCACGACAACTTCTTCGTTGACCGGAAAGAAATTCCTCAAAGTTCAGCGAAAAACGAAGATGAAATAACAATTTCTGAGCGCTTTAACTTTTCGATCGATTGTGGGGTTAAACTATGTGAAATTCAAAATTTAATATTTATAATTTTAAATATGGAAAACCCACAATTATGCATTAATATCTTGAAATAAAATATCATTTTGTGGATCATTACTAAATCGAGTTTCGGAAATCGACTAGCTGTAAGGCTCTATAAAAATAAGTGCCGCTACCTACTTCGTTTCGGTTCTGAAACTTCCAAACTAGCATTCATGTAAACGAAAAATACAAGTTTTCACAAAAAAAAAATCAACGCTTACCCGAAATTTTTTTAGAACTGATACTGCATGACATCTCTTTCTAAAATAGCATTAAGATTCCTTATTCCTTCCTAAGCATTATTCGCGTCATTTTCAATTAATGCCTGGTTGCGTTTCAAAATATAAGTTACGCATGTGTTGTGCTGAAATATAGGCGTTTATCGGAATATATATATATATATATATATATATATATATATATATATATATATATATATATATATATATATATATATATATATATATATATATATATAACAATAAGGTTGTGTTAAAACATATTTAGAATGTCATAAATTGTTCAATATTCCCATTGTTTCAAGAAAATTATCATCTGTGAAGAGGTTGATCTATGTTTTTGCTTTTTGTCAGGATGAGTTGTTGATACATTTGAGCTAAGGGAATTATGGTCATAGTTTTTTTTGTGAATCCTACTGGATATCAAAAATATATTTCACGTTGTGAGAAATTTATTAACCTTCATGGTAACTATACCCACAATTACTTTTTAGCACATGTTTTGAAATCCTGATTTATAACATTCAATGAGCTTAAAAATAACAAAAAATGTGACACGCAATAATACTTTCCGCATAAGTTGTCACAGTGCCCGCGTCTGATAAAGATACAAATTTACGTTTATGCATTTGTATAACAGCACCAGTGTATTTGTATAATTTGTATTTGTATAACAGCACCAGTGGCTATGTAAATAGCGTAGTCGTATGAAACAGCCTTGCATTCCAGTCGGCCTTGGTTCAATCCCTACTCGGCATCGTTTAGACCACATTTTTGGGTACAATTCCAAGCTGACGTTCAGTCTGAGAGAAAGAGAGGTCTGCTCACATACATACAAACATTTTAAAACTCTTGAAAAATGTGTTTTTATGTTTTCATTCCACCCTTCAGCACACGAAAAAGCATTTTTCCTGTCAAAGATTATATTTATTCCTGCCAATGCTAGTTTGGGTGTACACTCAAAAGAAGTACATGATTATAAAGCTTAATGATGGTACGTTGATATACTTTTTAACGATCTTGATAACTTTTTTTTTTACATCTCATAGCATGTATACTTTAAAGTCAACTCCAGCATAACGTGGAACCTCTTCAACAGAATTGTCACATTAACAATTCAGCGAGATAAATAGAGTCGTCATTAGGAAACTCATTCCATAATGTCAAGTACGAATTATCTCAAAGATATAGGGCGAATGTCGCCTTCAGCACTCAGATAAGATCTGTTAGCTCTTTTTTTTGCATAATATATTGTCACAAATTAGAATGAAATCGCCAACACCGGTTCTGTTCCGAACATAGTGAAACGCTTGAAAAGATGGTATGAAGAATGAAATAAGTTGAAATAAGTTATCTCATATCTAACAGGCAAGATGCGTGTAGCTTCCAAGGATGATTGTGAAACCGTAACTGGCGTAAATGATTAGCCAGTACAAACATATATAAATCGACAAACGTAGACTCCATTAATACCGACCAAGAATTCTTCAACAATCATCCAAAATCTTAAATGGAGTTCTTGAAATATTCTTGAAATGGAATTCAATTACGATGTATTCTCTTTTGATCGATTATTTGGACTACCGAACGACCGATTCACTATTATTTTGTCGCATAAATCTCATCCTAATTTAATGCTTTGGGAACGTCATCTAAATATATAAAAATGAATTTCTGTCTGTCTTTCCGATTCTTATGGACTCGGAAATTACTGAACCGATTGACGTGAAGATTTGTATGTAGGGGTCTTTGGGGCCGGAGAAGGTTCACTTGACACTTCGAGACACCTCTCTTCTCTCTAAGGGGGACTGCCATGCAAATGAAACACAAATTTCTGCATAACTCGAGAACTCGGAAACTCTGAAAAAACTCTTAAGAAAAATTCGAAAAATTCAATTCCCATATATTCTACAATTACATTGTGACAAGCGTTGTTAGTCCATTCGATGTTTGCGCTAACGAAATTGATCTTTGTTGGAGGGTGAAAATGGACTTTAATGTGATAAAATGCACTACTATATCTTCTTCTATTTATGTAAATAAAAATGGACCGCCGAATGTATTGATAAGAGCAAAAATCGAGGAAGGAATTGTCCGATTTAGGACTGTCTTCATTATATCATATTTTCTTTATCAAACATTCATTCCATGTAACGAGAAACACGTTATTTGCAAGTGTTTAAAAAATATTGAACCAGAATTTTTCTAAAAATAATCTGATTATATAATGACGAATTTCGGTAGAAGTACTAGAAATTTTATAGTAAAAGATATTTTTAAAGGGTCGATTAGAAGATCAATCGATGAACAGTTCTGCGATTGGACCCATGAACGTGCGCTAATTAAGAAAACGTGAATGTTTGAAGATATTGATAACAAAATATTAATTTTGGATGGGACGAAGTTTGCCGGGTCAGCTAGTAATTAAAAATAGGGTGATGTTTTCAATGCGATCCAAAAAACGGAGTCGGAGTTGTTATGCGTGAGCAGAATATTGACTCTGTACTGTTAGACTGGTTTGCTGGTTCGTGACTTGACAACGCGCCATTCCATCGATTATAATCATAGGAGATGTATAATCAAAAATCATATAATAATTTGGGTAATGCAGACGATGAAACTTTCTCTGCATTCTACAAACGATTAGAAATATCCGTTCGAATCGCTTCTTTGATCGTTCAATTACAACTCTTCCGTTATTTATTCAGGATAAGTCCCTGTGTGTTATGATATTGGGAAGCAGTGCTAATCACACGTATCGATCACGTGTATTGCCTAGAGAATGTTCTTCCGACTAGCACTGGTATACGAATATCTTTTCACTAGTACTAATGGAAAGACACAGTATAGGAACTTTGATGGAATTTAGAGAAACTAAAAACTGAAGGAGAACGATTGGAAATTATGATATTCAAAATCGAAGCGAGATCTAATTTACATATGTATGATAACCCCTAATATATCAAAGTTACTCTTCGAATGTTAGTACCATTGAAGAAGAAGACACACAGTGACGGACAAAACGATAAGTTCGTTCGTTGTTCAAACAGATCCGATTGCTGTGTGTTTCAAATCAGTTCGAAATCGTACTCAAACTTTTTATTGTTTATTGTACAAGTATTTGAGGAAAAAATCTGGGAAGGCAATCCTGAGTACAACAAATTAGCATCGGAAACTAAGATCACTCTTCATTCCATTCATAAAAATGTTTCCCTTAGTTTCAATAATCAATATTTGGTGGTTTTACACCCAAATCAACGTTGGCTTTCTTCTTCGCCAGAAATAATAGTTTTTCGTGTACTGAAGCGTGAAATGAACAAATAAAAGCACCTTTTTCAATACATTTAAAATGTTTGTATGTATGAGAGCAGACATCTCTTTCTCTCAGACTGAAGACTCATACTCAGCTTGGAATTGTACAAAAAAAAAAGTTCAAACGATGTCAACGGGGATCGCAAGGCTGTTTTACACGACCACACTAAACCCGATTTTATGTAATTGGGTTGTTTTTCGATTTTCTGCGACAATAGTAAATGAAATTCGATTGTGCTGAAATGTTGTATAGTGTATGTTTTCGAGGGAACCAACATTTTCCAGGAAGTTTTCCGTTTGAAAATTCGAGATGTCCATTTTCATCGGCAATCTAATGGACATATAGTGGGGTGAATGTGGACAGGTTTGTTATATACGAAGCGTAGAAGTTAATCGCTCGTGAGGGAAATAATTTTATTCAACCAAGATCTGAATCACGAATGTACGTTAAATGGCGAAAAGATCGAATTAATCCACCTAGAAGGGATATTATACTTTCCAGCAATATAAACGGACAGACCCTCAACTATTTTGCTTTTGGTTCCAGTCAACCTCTAAATAGTTCACCTTTAGCGATTTGTTTTCCGTTTATGGACACGGGGCGTTTCTTAGGAATAGAACAAACAAACTTTTCATAGTCCATCTATCTCCCACTGGCAACTGTTTCTTTCACCACACCAGTACAACTATTTCAATAACATAAATCTTCCACTCACAAATGAATTCACTTTTCCGTACATACCTAATATCGCTTCTCTGTTAACTCACAGACCGAAATATAACCATCAGCGAATTGAATTATGGAATTAAACCACTCAAAATACCTAATATCGAAGCTGTGAAAATTACATTCACACGCGTAATTATGTTTGATTTTCGGTTTCTCTTTTCCATATTTGATCAATATTTCATTGTCATAGAATATCTCAAATACACTCTGTCCAACTTCAATAAGACCATTGATCTATTCCGATGCAACACAAACAGTTAAAATTTCAGCAAGATACATTCATACATTGTAAAATGCTTAGAATAAAGTATATGTAACGTCAACTTCGTTCAAAAGAATTGTTTGTTTATTTATTGTGCTTAAATATGATAATTTCCGCTGTCCAGTTTCTATAAGACCACTTCAAAATTTATAAGTAATATCAATGAAAAACTCAAAACGATCGGATGATTTACATGTCAATAATTGGCAACCTTGCCATTTCGGCTAATAATCTGGAAAATTCGTGTTGGAATATTATTTACCAAATTCTGCTGAACGGATTTCTCGATATTTTTCCATGTTTCCGAAATTGCGACCTTGAGCTCTTCAATCGTGGTATACCGCTTTCCCTCAGTGTAGATTCTACGTACAAGGATCCCCCTAAGATTTTCAACAGGATTCAAGTCTGGAGAGCGAGTCGACCAGTCAAAAAAAAAAAGTTTTTGGTCCTTAATCCATTGCTTAGCTTCCTTGCTGGTATGAATAGTAGCATTATTTTGCTGGAATGTGATTTTTTGTGACGATATCCACGCAAAAACGGTAGAAGAGAGGATTCCAGAACATGTATGTAATCCTTGAATGAAGTTAAAGCTATCTTGAGCTTTCTGGTTGCACAGAATGCCGTCCAAACCATGCTCGAGCTTCTACCAAAATTTCTGGTTGAAAAATACTGTTCCTTCTTCGGTAAATCACGCCAGTACCCGTTGAAACCATTCGGACCATCCAAATTGAACTTTTTTCGTTATCTTCTATACATTGAAGAACGTTTCGTTATGGTATATAGCAAAATGGATTCTTTTGGAAACATTCTTTGTCACCACATACCATGTCCCACTGTCGGTTCATGTGAGCTTTGGCAGACGTCTTCCGATGTGAGATAGTGTAAGATGAGGAGCTTCAACCTTTCAAGCCCTCTTTATGTGAGGATTTTTTTACCAAAACATGACGAATTGTCACCGGAGTAACATTTAAATTGAAATATTGCTTTATTTGCACATGCGATTTTGAGGTATTCGAAGCTGTTCCAACTATTTCCCGTTTATTCCGGTCAGAGAGCTTCGATTTACGTGGAGCTCTCTCCTTCTTACCGTATCTTTGAGGATTCGCCAAATAATTGAGCACTACTTGTTGAGAACGTCCAATCCGACGAGCAATTTCTCTGATACCAAATTCTTCTTGGTGAAATGCATCAATTTGTTTTTCTTCTCTCTCCGTGAGCAGTTTTTTCTTCGGCATTCTCCAGATTTATTGATCAAATCAACTAAAACAACGGAAAATGTAACTGGTCTTAAAGAAACTTGACACTTGAATAATACAAAAGCTTTCGTTTACGCTCAGCGCTGGCACACACACACCAATACCTAGACACTAGAATATGTTCAAGCATTGTTTGTTTACAATGACACAATGCAGAAAGATCATCACCTGGTCTTATAGCAGTTGGACAGAGTGTATTATAGAATGACATATAGAAGGGTTCTTATAACCAGAAATTTAAAATTCATAATGTAACTACCTGTCCATCTTACCCGAAACTGCCCTACATGTATACTGGCAATTTAACAGTTAATTCAGTTGAATAAGTCATATTAAAAACAACGGAAGTTGTATTAGCGATGCATTATTCTTTATACGATTCATTGCAGAAATTTGGAGAGACTAATGTCTCCAGTAGAATAATATGAATGAAAAAAAAATAAAACAAATAGATACAATAAATAAATAGCAACATTTTCCGTGAGTCCAGATTTTCTCGAGTTCACCCTTTATCTCACTCTGCAAATATAATATAAAAAGGGTCACTTAGAAACTCGCAGTTCCTCTTAGATTCCATCTCGATGACTGTACCATCTGACAGCGGCATCGATTTCAGTATTCGAAACTCTATCCTACTATTACCACATCACCGAGAGTCATCGTTCCTCAACCGAAGAAACCTGATCCACAACCCACAGCAGGCAGCGAGGGGTTTCGGAACTTACCGCTGCAAAATCAAAACGATCCAATCATGTTCGCTCATTAGCCTCAGAGTTACCTGAAAATTATGTACATATCCGAACCAGCGACGAGAGGAAGAGAGGAAGTATGCGCGGGTGGCTCAGCTCCCCCAAAAGCAATTATCTTCCGTCCATCCCGTGTCGGCAGTGCTTATCTCTCCCGGCGGGGAACCTATGAGATCATACACATAAGCTTCCAAAAGCGCTCATCCGGCGCGCTGGCAACAATACTACACATGCGATGTTATTATTCTTGAACTTGACTTTACCACCCCCTCCCCCGCATCGCGCGTCAACATCGTGCGGACCGGCCGGCCGCCCCGGCTAACCCCGCGGTGCTCATCCGAGCACGAATCTTGCGCAATGGTCGAGTGAGCTGACACCAACACACAGCAGCACGTGGTTCCAGTGGCGTTCGATTGGCGGCAGCAATGGCGAATGTGATCTGTCGAGAGAGAAAATATTAAGCCACTTTTGCGATCATGATCTGCCACTTCCAACATCATTAGCAACAGAGAGAAAAAAATCGCTACTCATCACGGCGCAAAAATCCTTGACAATGACATTAAATAACATTGCAAACGATAGCTCACTTACACAACCTCGAGCAGCGCTCCTACTGGCCTGACGCGACCGTGTTTTTATTGACATTGGAGAACTGCGCGGCGCGATCAGAATTGTCATTAAATTCAATCTTGACGGTATCGCTTAGCGATTTACGTTGCCCAGGTGGGTTGTTGTGTGTTTGCGCAGTCGACCCGCGGGATTCGATTATAATTAATATGTGCGTCATCTTCGAGTAACCAATGATTATAAGTCACAATGCTCTGCGCGCATCATCGAATACTTTGCACTTGACTTTCGAAACACATCCAGGGGATAATGCGTAAGCTTTAACCAGCCAAGCAATAAGAGGTCGAATACCTCTTCTCCGGGTATATGATTCAGTCATCACCACCGTCATCATCGTGATCATCGTCAATGCGGAAAACAAACATAAAGGCAAAACTGCCAAAACCAAAAATCGTTAACACCAACTGAATTGTATGATGGTGCTTCTCCTCTGCCCGAACCCATGCTTTTTTGAGTGTTTATTTTTTAATTCAACAGCCACCAACCATCACGCGTTCCCGCGGATTGCCTCTCATAAGTGGATACCCAAACAATTCGAACGAGGAATGTTTTGGGTAATTTTCGGTTGAGCCTAACAACAAGGCAGATTCAACAGTTTAGTGGTCTGACCAGAGTACATTGAACTTTGTCTAAGAGAACACTTGACATTGAGACGGCTTTTTGAGTGTTCATCCACTCCAGATCTCAGGTAGTCACCAGGTGGATCGGAGAACCGACTTGGCTGCGCGGTGGTAATAAGCCATCAACTCTTCAAGCGTTTGTTCTTCCACACCTTGCGAAGTATTCTGCGTCCATCGGCCAGGTTTGTATCTCTGTTTATGATTTCCCCACTTATTTCTCTTTCACCGCAATCCTCTCAAGTTTGCCAACCATGTGGTCGGAAGAGATGGGCTCAATTAAACCATTATTCTGCTACCATGCCTCTTGCCTTTGGGTTGAAAGTAAAAAGGCAACGAAATCGAAATTTTTACAGTCCTCCTGCTCCTTCCCATCGTCGTTCCTCCGAAACGCAGAGCGCAGAACAACAACATATTTAGCACAACCACCAGTCAGCCTGCCAGCCTGCAATAAAGTTCTAGGCTCTGTGCTCCAGCAGGCCCCACAGAACTCACACACACACACGCGGGGTGCGATTCTCTGATTCAACTCGGCTCGACGGTTGCCAGCCAGCAACGCTCCGGTGCTCCTTCGGGTGGAACGCGATTCTACGGCGGCCGGGATCAGCGACCTCGCAGCTCGAACCTCGCGTTCTGGTGTGCGCAGAACCTGGCCTCGGCAAAAGTTCTGCTTGCCTCGGGGGGATAAGCAAGAATCAAGAAGCAAAAAAAAAAATTAAGCGTGTAACGTGTGCGCGCAAATGCGCCGCATGGAAAGTGAGAATTCCATCATCAATCTCGTTCCAGGCGCTGCCCCCAAATGTTGGCAGAAGGGGCATGATGGAGGGTTGGGGCAAAGTTTCTGGTTTGAGGAAGTGGTTTCGGAAGAAGAGCATTAGCAATTGCCACGTACTTATATGGGGTTTGGGCTTGCGCGCAAGAACGATGTTGCCTCGGTGGTGTCGTTGCTCGCCACGTGGTGGTTACCAGATTAAAATCTTTGCCCGATCGGTGCGAAGAGCAATGGCCGTTTTGCCACAAGGTCACAACACTGTCTGATGGCGGAGGACACATTCTGTGGGTGTGACAATAGATGATGACTTCGGTGGGATTTGCGAAGATGATTTATACATAGCCTTTTACAAATGAGCCAAGTGGATGACAAATCGAGCTACCTATCTTTGAAATGGTGGAGAATAAACTGTTCAAGAATAATTTCTGTACAACAAAGTTTGCAAATGTGAAAGCTTAGATCAATCAGAAAAATGACACCCACTTTTGGCGATTGTAGCGTCTTCAGTTGTCAGAATTGGAACTATTTGACAGTTTTCTGTTCCTTGTAAACAGACGTGGTTCGATGGTACGAGGATCACTTAGTCCAATTAATTCAAAATAGAGCTGATTTCTCCTAATTAGTGATGGTAAAACAACGCTTCTAGCAATCAATGAATACATATACTAAATCGCTCTTCCGTCTAACTCTTAGACTTTTTTTTTAGAAAACAGATCGAATCATCCGACCATGTCTTACAGAATCCCAGCGACTTGTTGATATTTTTTTTCTTGCAATGAGAAATGTTTTTTTCGTGATAACACTATCGATCATCGGTAGCAAAATATATCTTCAGATCACTTCCTGCTATGCGTCATCGAATGGTGTGATTAGAAATCGGCGGAGTTTGTTATCTCACGGATGATCAGGTTTCCGTTCGTGTATCAACTTTGTGATTTGATCCTTTCTCGGCCGATCTGCAACACCTCCATGCTGTTGATTCTTCAGTATAATATTCTGAACTGCTCCACGGCTTATTTTTTTGGATCTGCATTGACATTTTGCCACAGCTTCACTTTACTTGATCACAAGAAATTGGCTTTGAAGCTCTACAATTCATGTGTGCGATAGATGTAAACAATAAGGTGTCAAAACCGAGAGGTGCCACAATGAAACAATACACAGTAAAATTAATATATCAGGTGATGAATAACATTTGTTAACTCAGCCACACACGACTTTAATCGTTTGGCCCCAAAGAGTTCTTGGCTGAAAGGTGTTACGAAAAGGTTAAGTGTGTTACGACAAGAATGCGTATAAATTGATGAATATTTTAAATTAAAAAATCTAATTATTATTCTTACTGTAGATTTTAGAATTACAGTAGAACCCTGATTATCCGCGGAATAGTCGGGCAAGCTCACCGCGGATAACGCAATAAAGGTGAAGAACGAATTTCATGCCAATGTCTTCGGAGTTGGCAGCACCATCTCAGATAGCAGTGAAACGTTGTGGTATAAAGACACGGGTCATTTGATCAATTTTGCATACTTAAAATCTTCAAAAAAGAATTGGACTACTTTTTGAAAAGAGCCAAACAATTTTTATCAATTTCTTACAAAAAGTTATAACTCGAAGACTATGATACCTGCAAAATTTGTGGTCAAAGGATGAAATATCGAAAATTGTTTTAATATTCTTAAAAAAATACACAAAAAAAATTTTGAAAATTCGCTGATGAAAGAATATTTTCAAAATTAAAACTCATTTTTCTCAAAAACGTATTTTTTTTTATTCTCAAAAAACTATGCAAATAGCGCTTACGATTTCCAACAAGTCGTCCATACATCGGAAGATGGGCGCTTTTACAGGGAAAAAAGTTTATCTAACAACAACTTTCTCATGTTTTCTTTGATAAATAACAACTAATTCTAATTTTTCAAGATAGCGATATAGCGATTAGAGATTTCTCGAGATAGCGATATAGTGTATTCGACAAAGTTTTAAATTTTATTGAAATATGAATATTTGTCGAAGACGTCAACTTTCCATGTTTTATAGTTTCAGGAATATAAGGCATTTTTATGAAGATTCCTGAAAAAACAACGCTTTACTCGTAACATTTTTGTTTTGTCACGTTTGGCATATTCTGGACATGTTTCTAAATAGAAAAAAGTTTTCAGAACATGTAAATCGCGATAATTTATACATAAAAATGTTACGAGTTAAACATTAATAATAATTTTTCAAAAATAAAACCTGAAAAATCTGTTGTCAAAAAAATCTTCCGATGTATGGACTTGTATGAAAATCGTAAGGGCTATTTATATCTATTTTATCACAATTTTAAATACACTTGTTTTTTAAAAAAAGGGAATTTTAATTTTCAAAATATTTTAGTATCAATGAAACTTTTTTTCCAAAAATCTAAATAATTTCTTACATCTCATCCTCTAACCAACATTTTGTGGATCTTACAGTTATTGTATTTAGATTTATCGAAAAATAGTTGAAAAAAACTCAAAATTTCAGAAAATTCTCACAAAAAAAACTATCAGATCTACAAAATTTTGGTCAAAGATTAAAACGAAGAAAAATATTTATGTTTCATAAAAAATATCAAACAAATTAAAAAAAAAATCATTGAAAAAAAAATATTTTGAAAATTAAAATTAATTTTTCTCGAAAACAAGAGTCAAATACTTAGAAACTAAATGTAAATAGCCCGTAAAATTTCCAACAAGTCGTCCATACATCGGTAGATGTGCACATTCACAGGGAAAGAGTTCTTTCAACAATAACTTTTTCATGTTTTCTTTGAAAAATTCATATTAATGTTCAGCTCATATTTTTTTATGCGTAAATTATCACAATTCAGATGTTCTCTGAACTTTTTTCTATTGAGAAACATATCAAGAACATGTCAAACGCGAGAATTTAGACACAAAAATGTTACGAGTAAAACATTACTTTTTCAGGAGTCTCCATACAAAAATGCCATGTATTCCTGAAACTATAAATGATAGAAAGTTGATGTATTCGACAAATGTTCATATTTAAATTTGATGTAAAACTTTGTCGAATATGCTATATCGCTATCTTGAGCTCAAACAAGATTGGGATTAGTGGTAACTTTTTCAAAGAAAACATGAAATCGTTGATGTTAAAAAAACTTTTTCCCTGTAAAAGTGCTCATCTTTTGATGTATGGATGATTTGATGGAAATTTTAAAGGTTCTTCACATATTTTCTTTTGATAATTTACAAAAATACGTTTTTGAGAAAAATGAATTTAATTTTTTTAAATATTTTTTTTTCAGTGTAATTTTGTTTCAAAAATTTTTGAAATTGTTTGAGAAAATTTAAGCAATTTCCTACATTTTAAAGTTTTTGAGTTATAAATTTTTGTGAAAAATAAAAAAAATGTCTCTTTCAAAAAGTAGTCTAATTCTGTTTCGAAGATTTCAAGTATGCAAAGTTGTTTAAATGATCAAAATCTTTACATCCCCAACGTTGCAGTTAATCTGAGATGTTGCAGCCAATGGTCAGTCGAGTTGGCATGAAATTATTGTTATATTTAAATTTAAAAAACCTAAGCATTTTTCTTATTAAAGTTATATTAGTATAAAATACAGAAAAAATCACCTAAAATTCCGGTTGACTTTTAGGTGTTTACTTTTCAAATTCTACTTACCTCGTCCACTTTGTTCGCCAAATAAGGCGAGTATGTCTTACACTGCTTGTCACTTTCATCAGTCCGTCTTCTTCAGGTTCCGCTAGATGAAAGCCCTATATTTCGCGTCCTATATAGCCGAGCTTTGGCATGTTAGAAGGGCTAGTCTTGTCCTTGGGTAGGCCGTTGATGGCGTACCACTCCATAGTCTTTGTCCTGTAATGGTAAGATGCCAAATCCGGCCAAAACAGCGCGAATCAATTCTGGGGAAGGCAGCAGACGTTCACATAAATTTCTTAGTTAACTGTCCCGGTTTCAATGAAAATGTCACTTTCAAGTCACACCCCTAGCCAGTTTCCGTAGAAAATTCCTGCTCAGAAAACCGTCTCTAGCCTGTCAGCATTCTTTTTGTCATCGCTGCTCCTTCCGACTTCAGAATCAAAGTCTGAAGATCAAAACAGAGGCATCATTCTGCACGAACACACTTACAAAATGAGGGAATGCACGATTCCAAAAAATACGTCAAGTTTAGGTCGACCAAATTTTGATCGCCTTTTATGCAACAAATGCGAATAAATACCTGCCGGAGTGCAAATACAAATCGGTTTTTTTTCTTGACTTATGACTAACATTTCAGCCAAAAAAAGTTTTACGACTCATCGAATTAGATGCAAAATATTCACATTTGCATCTATTTCATTAAGGACCTAAAATAGAGAGAAACCTTCAAGGTTTTATATACAGTCAATAACACACTTCCCTTGTTTTTTTTTTTAATTTGGTTGATCAAAAAATTTTTTTTGCCGAATATATCATTTGAAAAAATCGATATATTTGAATTGCTGAACTGATTGAAATCAATTTTTAGATTTTCTCTGGTTTCTTTTTTGCTGTCTTCGTCAAATCTGCCAATTTTCAAATTTTTCCTTACTTCAAGTGAATTCTATCCTACCCAGGATTCTGCACCATAAAGACGAAATAAAAAAGCCGGTCTGAAGTTTTCCAAAATGGAATAAAAAATTGAGTTCTGTTCAAAATATTTTATGAAACACAAATTATCGTGAGATAAAAATAACCACAACATTGTTTTTGAATTTCGATAAAGCTACTGGTCCATTTCTCTCGACCTCGCTGCTCGAGCGGTTCTGATGCATTTATGCCTTCGTAACTGTTTAGAAGATTTCAAGCATTATCTTCTAAACGTAAAGCCCTCGATCTGATTGGTCGATTGGCACGAGCAATCTGTGCTATCTCAGTTGTACTGTCAAAAACGAGCAAGTGAAATAGCGGTGAGCAGACGAGAATAATTTTACTCTGCGATTTCTCTTTTAGTTTCACTCTAGACAGCGAGCATTCAACATCATATGCTAAAACTTTAATAAATAAGCTAATTTGAGAATATTCAAGTCGCCTTTTTGTTACCTAGTTGTTGTAACAACCGTTGGAGCAACTCAGGAAGCAGTCAGTTCATTTGCACTCTTTCTAAGAAAAAAATTAAGAGACTGTGCTATGAAATATGCGTTTATTGCTTGATTCCTTTAACTGCATACTCTGATTGGTTTTCGTAAATCATTCAATTTTTTTTTTCTTTTTATAACACTTCTCAAAACTGAGAACAGCCAAGTGTAATTGGCAGACATATTAATCTAGAGCTCCCATTATCTACATTCAGTTCACTCTGATTTAACGCCGACCACCGTTTGTGATATAGTTTTTATCTAGCTGCATTACCATAACAAAATATTTTCATCGTGCGTGCTTCAAGGTCAATATAAATTATTGAATGTAAATTATATCCCAATTTAAGAAAAAAAATCCAAGTATATCACCTTGGCGCCCCTCGGCGATGCGTCAATAATCGCAATTATTAGCAATATAACGCAAAAGGCAAAACATCATCTGCGAAGCTGCCCAGCTTCGAGTAATAATCGCTAAAAGCTGTGGTAATTGCTTCGAGATCCCGGACGATACAAGATCAATCGACTCGCTAGACCAAAACAAGCAAGCGAGCAAGCAACTGCGAGGAGTGCAAAGAACTCCCGGAGTCGAGCCGAGAAACCACATAATACCACACATAAGACAAAGTGTGTCCGAGTTCGTCTAGCGAACAGATCGGACCGTGGCTGGGCGGAAGTTTTACGGAAGGAAGAAACGCCTGATGTGCGCTAATGGTAATGGTATGATGATCAGATGCACTCCTCTCGCCGCCCGCTGCAATGATCGCCATGATCAAGATCGCGGTAACCACATCGATCCAACGAGCCAGAATATGTGGAGTAGGCTCTGGTAGCATAGAGTTCTTTTATGCTTTTTGTTTTCTAGAACCGTCGTGGTCTGCTGCATTGCACAACACCGCTGGCTGGTGACTATTATGCGCATCTAGGCGCTGTGTGTGAAACGTTGACGTTGCTTGAACAGTAATTAGTTTTTGGTTTAGCTCTTGGGGAGGGGAGTGTACCCGGTGTGCATTGCGGGGAATTAGTAATTAGGAAAAAAATGAAAATGAACAATACTTTCCCAGTTCCTCTGTGCTCTTTAGTATTCTGTTCTATGCTTAGTCGAAATAGAACTGGAAGAGGTGGTTAATTGGATGTGCGAAGAGTTAAAGAACCATTCTCGCTTGGATGAGCAATGGGCAGAGCTGCGCTCTGTTTAAAGGTTTCTGAACACAAAAAAGTATTCGAAGCGAAACATTTCAAATAACATAAGACAAGTTCAAATTAGACCGTTGCTCCAACCGTACGATCATCGAAACCGCCGTCATCTCCCTATTTATGTACGGTGCCATCATCCTTCCATCACAACCTGCGGCTGAGATCAGCCAGTAGCGTAACTCCCAGCGATCAACGCCCCTCATTTTGCACATTTACCAATCAACCAAACCAAGAAACAAAACGCAGGATGAAAAAAAAAGCATACCGGCAACGACTTTGACTTTGACCGCACCGTGCCTTTTTTCGCTTGTTGTGAAACTCGTTCGAGGCGCGTACAAAACCACACCAACCAACAAAACCAACAGCCACGATTCCACCAACTCGAAGTTCGTGTACCTTGCCCAGATGGAAGGATAAAAAGTGAAGTTCTGTTGAGTAATCCACGCAAAAATGTTTCCTATCAAATCAAAAGCTGGAATATAAATGGCGCTGTGACCTCGAGAACATCGTTCCTGCCCGAAAAGGTATCCCCAAGAAACTTCCAACCAGAGTTGGCACAAGTATGCGAGAGTTGTTTTCAGTTTCGTTGAACGTCGTCGTCGTCGTCTTCGTTGCCGGCAGTCAGTGATGTGTGTGGGGGGGTTCAATGATCTCTGGCAGAACATCCACAACACTACGGCAGAACACACAGAACCGAGAACGAACCGTGGAGAACGAAACGGGCAAAAATAAAAACACACGCGCGAAAGGAATTGAAGCGAAAACATGTGAAATTGCCTTTGCCCGCAACGCTCCTGCCACACCATACCAATCACGTCGCGGTTGGCAAAAGGTATGAAAGGAAAGCACTGAATAATTCATTCGATTCATTCGGATGAACGCTCGACTCAGTGGCATGCTATGAATGAATTTCACGCTTTCATTCTGTCATTCTATCCCCGCTTGCAATGTGGTCATCGAGAGCTTTTTCTCGTTCCGGTGGGAAGCTTTCTGTTCTTGTTTTGGTCTGCTAATCCGCCGGCGGTCGGTGCCGTGCCGATGGTGTATGAGTTGTACTGCTTGGAAGCGATTGATCGCAAGAATGACTAATGTTGATTACAACTCGATGCTATTAATTGTTTCCGTTGGCATTCTTGTTAAGTTTGTTTTATATTTATTATTGTTATCCCATGTTGCGTTCAAATGGTTTCCACAAATTTCAGTGCAGCTGCCATTTTTTATATTTTATAGAATTTTCCGAAGAACGAAACAAATGATGTCCTTAAGTACAACATTTTTGTATTGTTCTATTTTTTTCTCCATTTTTTGCGCGGGTTTTGCGAGTCGTAATTGTCTCTCAGAAACAGTGTTCTGAAATCTCACGACTGCAAAAACGCATTTAGTACACCCATACCACACTTTACGGCCTAGATCCGTTCTACGAAACTTGGCCGCAAAGTGAAAAGCCGTAAAAGGAATCAATTATTCTAACACAAATTCATACGATATCAATCGGATCGGTTCCAAATTTATCACATATGTAACATGATTTATCTTTAAAAATGCATTTTATTTTTTTATAAGATACATTAAAAATGTATCTTATCAAAAATACATGCATAACAAGTACATACATCTGTTCATAAAAAAAACCAGACTCCATAAACCAGCAATAATCCATAAGCGTAAATGAAACAACTTCATCTTACGTAAAATATGTGTATGTATAAAGCCATTCCATGCTGAACCGATACAGCGGTTCTCTGATTTTCATTTAAATTGTTAGTTTTGTTCCTTATCGTAAAATATTTGACTCGATTTTTTTTATTGTTTTCATTAGGAAGCCCATTTCCATATTAGGGTGGTCTGACTTTTTTCAAAACTTCATGACTTCTGAAAAGGAGGAAAACGTTGTTATTTTGGGCCACATTAAAAAAGGAAATGGATACCCTAATGAAACAATAAAAATATGGATCTAATATTTTGCAACAATAAACAAAACTACCAAATTTTCACGAAAATCTGAGAACCATAGCAGGGTAAATGATCTTGGTTTGTCCAATTTGGGGTGTTTTTACGCAACTAGTAAATGCAAATCGATTTTTCTTCATGAAAATCACACATAATCGATACGAGTTTGGGTTTGTTGAAAAGCCCCAAGTCTCTAGTTGCTAATACTACCATAAGGTGTTGAAATTATTCAAATTTTTATGCTTTTTAACGATTTTCCTTAAAGAAGAATTATGATCATGGTTTGACCACCTCTGATCATGGTTTGCCCAAAAAAATGATCATGGTTTGTCCGGTTTTAGAAATCTCCATTTTTGAATGAAAATATTCGAAATCACAATTAGAAGTTGCATTTATCATTGCTTGAGTTTACTGTCATCATATTGATTCATTCATAATTTAGGCTTTCTTCAGAATATTGCCTTTTCTTGGGCATTTTAGAAGTGTTCACCTTAACACAATCAACACAGAAAAACCGTACTTCTGCTATGCGCGAAGCACACCACAAACAAACATAAACAAACTGCAGCGCGCCAAGCGGTTGCCATAGAAATCATGTGGACAAAACAACATTATTGAATTGGACAACTCATGATCAGAATTGAGTTCATCAAAATGCGTTAATTTAATGGTTTAGCTATGTAAATCCGATACAAATGGTGAGCAAGCATGATGTTTACAATATTTGTAAGTGTTATAATCCAGAGAAAGTCTGAATAAGTGCCAAATAATCATCTGGTGATCGATTAAAAGTTAGCTCGAATGAGGGGCACATTGACACAAATAGAAGGTGTATTTTATAATTCTTTAAAACATGTGATTTCGTAAAAATATACTATCAAACTACTATAAATCATGTAAAAGGCAATTTCATTTATATGTTTCGAAACATTCGAAGGCCTTATTTGACACAGGAGCGCTGAATTAGAGCATTCAAAAAAATGGGCAAACCATGATCATATTTTCGACTGGACAAAACAAGATCATTTACCCTATTTTTATTCCAAAACATAGCGTCAAATATTCCCTCTTTCCAACTTTTTAATTTCCAATACTTGTTTCACTCTGATTGCTCTTTTCAGTTACTTAAAATCTATGAATACCTAATCGAAATGAATTTAAGTATTTAAGCACTACAACTGGACAATAGATTGAGTGTATCATAATGAACTCACGTGATCTTAGCCGGGTTATTGAACACTTTCGTATATGTTTAGTATTAGTAAATTATTACTCTTCTCAAGAATTACGTTAGTAACTTTCAATAACCCGAAGGTGTCTTGTGTTCAACACTGATATCTATCAAATGAAGAAGAGTTGACTAATAGAACACTTTTGCCAGTGGCAGCACACATTTTCCACTATTTACTACGGTGTTATCATTTTGCTGTATTGATTATGTAAGGTTTGCTAATATTTGTGGAATTAAAACACATTTTATTCTTCACATCTATTTAACGTTCATTAAAAATGCTTCAGCTGCAATTACAATCTTCGTCCAAATTTTAGACAATTTTCGGATTCTTTGCCCGACGGAGGGTTGGCCTTTAGAGACAATCCATTTGATTCGATTGCATCTCAATTTTAAATCTTTCATGAGAACTTATTCACTTTCATGTAGCATCTGGCTACACCGTCCGGAATAAGCTGAAACAGCTGTACCTGAAGAATATGGCGTTTCGGATAGCACTTTCCAGCAGAGGTGCCAAAATTACGACTCAATGTGCATGTCTATATATTTCTATTTGGGTTTCACATATAATACATACGTTCCAATGCTAGTTATGGATTAATATTAATGATATTGTTTGACTGTTTCCGTTTTTTTTTCCCTCACAATTTCTGCATTACCTCACCTTATATTTCTTAAACGGGTACAGGAAATGTGAAGAACAAAAATGTGCTCATACTGTTGAAGGCATTTATGTTTTGTATAGCTTCAATGTCCTTGTTTCATGGATTGATAATGTCGATGAAACTATCAATACCATTTTTAAAAGGTAAAATTTAAAAATAATTTTCAATTGATTTTCAACTCATAAGTGTCAAGCACCGAAAAAAATGCGGTTAGAAGCATTTCGGCAGAATAACGAACAGCACAATTTGTATTATTCAGAATTCAACCAAGAAAATGTCCTTATTATTTTTGATTATAATTTGAATACAAAAATTATAATCATAAAATTAAAAAAAAAAGATTTGTTGAAAAAAAAATAAAAAAAGATTTTTTTAGACCGAAAGTTGATATTACATTGGCAACCCTGCTCTCCAGTCCAGTCGATAAGTTTGATGAAAAAAGAAAATTATAATCAAAACATCTCATAAGTACCATAAATCAGTATCATTTGTGTGCATAAAACCATACATGGTACATTCGTATGATTATATCATTCGCAAATAACTTAGACATTTCTTTCTATATCTATTGTGAAAAGATAAAATGAGAAAGGCCCAAAATGATTACTTCAAGGAATTTCTATACTTATAGACCGGATGACACTCTGTTTATCTTTGATCGCCACAAACTGTTGCTTTTCACTAAAATAACTACGCATGAAATAATCGCCTAATGCACGTGTTTCAAATAATGAATCATTACTAAAAACAAAAAAAGAGTACAGTATAACGAAAGACTAAATCGTTTCATACCTCAAACTTCCGGTACACCTCGATCAGGCAGAGTAGTTTTAACCACAGTGCAGATTCTTACTAGCGGTATGTACAGGGTGGGCCATTTAAAGTGGAAGCATCTGGCAACCCCATAACTTTTGACAGAGATGTCAGATTAACAAATGTCATACCGCGTTGGAAGCGTCATTTCAGTACAATTTTAACCATGGAACAATACACACCTAAACAACGCGCTGAAATTGTTCAGCTGTACATTCAAAATAACTTCTCAATTGTGTTAACTAAACGTGCGTGGAAAAATAAAAATAAAGTTAAAACATCGCCTGGAGACAACACTATACGTCGATTATATGCCAAATTTATATTGTCTGGTAGTGTTGGTAATGCCAGTCATCTGTCCAGACAACGACCAAGACGTTTCGACGAGAATATTGATGCCGTTCGAGCCAGTGTTGCAGAGACTCCATCGACATCAGGTCGCCATCGTTCGCAAGAGTTAGGCATCGCTCGAACCACTCTCCGACGCATAATTCGTGTTGATTTGAAAATGTTTCCGTATAAAATTCAAATGGCTCAACAACTTAACCCATCTGACCCATCTGATCCATCGAAATGTTCCCCGGAAGATTAATATCGAAAAACGGCGATTATGACTGGCCACCGAGATCACCTGATTTGATGCCTCCTGACTTTTTTTTATGGGGATATTTAAAATCCAAGGTATACACTGGTAAACCAAGGACCCTGGCTGCGCTGAAAGACAATATCCGACAAGAAATTGCTGCCATATCGGCCGAAACATTGGGCAAAGTGATGGAAAATGCCGAAAAATGGACTCATTTTGCGGTCAAGGCCAGAGGCGGTCATTTACGAGATATCATAATCAAAAAGTAGTTAGAACAAATCTCCTTGGACCAAAATAAATGAATTTCAAAAAAAAAATTTAAAATTCCACTTCTTTACTTTGCTATTGCAAAAACAAATCCTTCCACTTTAAATGGCCCACCCTGTAGTTACCATCAACATCGCATAATTAACTTAGAAATTGGATTCATAAAATGAATGAAGATTTTCTAAGAAAAATAATGCAATAGACTGAACATACTGATTTTATTTTGGCAGTCCTGATCAAAATGCCTCATGAGTATCCGGATATCATTATTAGTGTTGGCAGCCATACATGATATATCATGGCTCGTATTCATCTTTGAACGCCACAAACTGTTTGTCTTTATCGCATTATAAAAATAATATTCTGATTCATGGTATCGAACCCTATTTTTCTAAAACAATATCGAGATGTTCCTTCGGTTTGACATATATGTTTTTTTTCTTTTGACAGTAAATCTCAAAAATACGCTAGAGTCATTCTGCAAAAAGTAACTTGGTTGTTTGGCATACAACATTGCTGGAGGATTATCTGGTCTAAAAATTTATAGTAATATTTAAATCCTTTATCCTCACATGTTTCGGGGCTTCGTCGATGGAATTAAAATGTTTTTGTTCATGTTTAACGAGTTACAGTGTTCAAGAAATTAATTTTTATTTTTTGGAATGCGATTAAGTGAAGTAATATTTATGTATGGAACAGTAGGCTTATTTTTGAACTGAAGGCTTTGGTTCAGCATAGTTAAAGTGTTTCGATTCAAGTCAAATGTACATCGAAATTTCATCTTTCTGTTGGGTTAGAAAGCAAAATATACCTTAGCGTAACCCGATTGCACTAATACCATGCGATATCACTATCATCATCTATTCTAAAATCTATTTACACTGAAGTCGCTTTTCACGCGGTTTTATTTTACGTGGCTTTTTTACGTGGCTTTTTTACGTGGCTTTTTTACGCGGTTTTTGTGATATACGCGGTTTATTTTTACGCGGATTTCGGAATTTACGCTGATTTCGGAATTCACACGGATTTCGTAATTTACGCGGCACGTATCAACCGCGTGAAAATTCAATATGCTAATTGATGTGACATTTCATCAAATAAGTTTGTGTTGTATCACTGATTAGTAGCTGAGAAATAAAAGGAGATACAGATATCATGATTGTAGCATGCAAAAAAAAATCAGTTATTCAATTGTTAGAGTATGTATTTTAAACTAATAAATCGCTGTTCACACAAATTTCTGCATAACTCGAAAACTAATCAATCAATGGAACCTTCAATCAAAAAAAGATATATCATTTCTCTCAATGAAGATGATTGTTCTCAATGGATCAAAAACCATAAAAAAATTTTTTTTGAAGTTTTCGTCTAATTTAGGGCAAAGTTTACAATTGTCGATCAGACGTTTTGGAAGTAACAATATTTCAAAAATAAGTTTATTCTTCATAATCAGCATAAAAATAGGAAAAATATATTTCTCAAGAGCTTTTTTTTCTTAGTAAGTTCACTTCAATATTATTGGCTTTATTGAATGGGAATTGGTCTAACAGTCACGAATTTTCTGAAATGGATATATACAACAAAATCGGTAGAAAAGCCAAAAAGCTCAAATCTCAGACCATCTTGATTATGGATGGAGCACTTAAAACGCAGAATAGAGAAAAACGTTTGTGAAATTTCTCGAAGAGGAAAAAAAACGAGGCTTCATCAAAAAAAGAGCAGTTCTACTCCAGTAAATATTTTTTTCGTGGAATGCATGGTATTGCATATTTTTTAATAAACCATTGATCATAAAACCATTTTAATTTGTAAAATGAAAGTAATCCTTTATGAACGTGAACATGCAGTGTGAGCCAGACAGAGAATCATTTTTCTTAAGTTTTTAAAGTTTTCGAATGTTCCGTGAAATTATCCAGAGTTCATAACCCAAACAAGACAATTACTGCAAATTCATATTCAGTTTGCGGATAGATATATAAAAATATCATGAAAGAATTCAGATTTGGAACATAGCTTTGACTTAATTTAAATCAACGTCTCTAACTGCGAAATAAGAATTTGTTAGGATAAAATCCAATCATTCTTTGGTATCCAATTGAGTTAGCAATGGAAGAAATCAGGACATAATGTTGCAAACAAGACTAAAGACCAAACATAATTACGGTGAACAGAGTGTGTTTTAAAAATCCAAAAATGTACCAACTTCAGAGTATGCTCACAAAATATTTGAATAAATTTGTATTCGTTGAAGAAATTTATATTTTTTGAAAGTTTACTTGACATATACGGTAACACTACTCCAACTTTGCTGATTCTGGGAAAAGTTCAATGATTTTGGATACACCTTCATAGAAAATCAATCGCAAATCAAAATTGATTATATGATAATGGTAATTTCGGTTGGTCGCACCTTATGTATAAAGTTTAATAAAATCGGAGAGGGTCGGATCAAAATCGGCTGTTTACAGTTGATCTGGTACATAATAGCTTCTAACAATTTCTTTGGGCCTATACCAGCAGTTTAGTGATCAATCCGTAGTTCGAATTGACAATTTTCCGATTCACAGCGTTCAAAAGTTCATGATGGCCCACATCTTTTTAATTCCATCAAATACGGAGCAATGTCTTATTTTAGAATTGATTCGGGTTCGGAAACAATCGTATCAATGGTTAATCCAGATCAATCTAATCTATTTTTTCGGTAGGAATAATTACAATAAATCCATTTTCTATCACCTAGTAAAATTTAAGAATCTTCCTTCTTTTATTTAAATCAAGTCATCATTCTCGTCATCACTTGCAAGCGGTAATTGACATTCACTTTTTTATCCCATTTATTTATTTATTAGGCTCATTATCATTTTAACTGTAACAGAGCCTGATTTTAATCGTGTACATGTACATATGTTAATGTTTCTATAAATTGTAAATTACACAGTAGTTAGTAGTAGCCATTCAGGCGTAAGGGTATTCTTTCTGTTATTCCATTGTTCAGCAGACCGGACAGCGGAGACAGTTGATATTGATCATTGTTGGGTTATTTATAAGAACAGCAGCCCGACGTTTCTTGCAGAGCAGAGCAGTTGTATGGATGAATCGATCTTTGTTCCACCGTAGATCGATTTCCATCGCTGATGATGGTTGCGTGGACGTAGTTATTCTATAACAACACAAAGATGGTCAATTGAGGGCCCTGAGTTTGAACTCACGATCGATCGCTTGGTAAGCGAACGCGTTACCAAGTGGCTACGAAGACCCCCGACATTTACTTGAGTCATATCCAATATCTCTGCTTATAATGATTAAATGGGATGTATTATTTGTCCAACAATGATACCATTTTCTTAAGTATGAGTGTGAGACTTATAAGTGCATTAAATCAATATTATCACGTGTTTTGAATACTTGTTCGCTAGAAGAACTGCTAAAAACTTCATCGGGAATTAAATGAGAATAATAGAAGAATTTAAAAAATGAAGGATCATAAATTTCCAAAAATCCGGTGTAAATAGGATAATATTTTGAGGTGTAATGAAAATATTGCATATTTATTTTACAGAAAACATTAAAAACTTCGATAAGAACCTAAATCCTATATAAACAGGCAATATTGTGTTGTTTTTACTATAGAGGTATTCGTTTGGGGGAAATTATGGCCCGAAATTACCATACACGTAACGAATAGATGAGGAATAGATAATCAAAATGTTGTATACAGAAGACCAAAGAGCAATTCCACCTCAAATCAGCAGAAAAACAGCCGATTCTGACGCGACTTTTTACGATTTTTTGTTCATATGGTGGCAGCTACTTAAAATAACATTTGTATTATAAGACGAACAATTTATATAACGACTGATTTTAAATAAGGGCGTATCCATAATAGATTAGATTTTTTTTAAATCATAACTCGAAATCTAGATGTATGATTGAAATATGATTTCTTTTGCTATTTTCTCTTCTTGGAACTCGCTATCTCCTTGGGACTAGGAAGGAATGAAAATATGGTATTTTTTTAATTCTGATAGAAAAAGTAGAAGAAGAGAAAAACAATAAGGAAAAAACCAAAAAAATATTCATATTTGAAAGTGTATGGATTTAAGAAAACCATAAATCAAAGAAATAGCATCGATATTACGAGAAACCAGAACGTAACGGATCGGAACATTGGGTGGCATTCCTTTGTTGCGAAATAACCTATCATTTTGAACCCCTGAACAAAATCACACAATATGATCAATAGCGTGATATCCTATACCACTAACACATAGGTTACATTCACTGGAGTTAATTCGAAAAAGATCTGCATTCGAGGAATAATTATTAGACATGAGTCTGTACACTACCCGTATATTTGGAATATGATATGCGACAAAGATGTTGGGAAAGCAATAAACTATTTAGGAAAAACAATGTTTTAAATACACCGTTAAACATCTTACTCGAAAATTTAAATTAATATTTATAATGTTCATAGCTTAAAACATGGTCCCTTCGTTGTTTTTTTTTTTTTAATAACCCGCTCGAAGTGCATACCGTATAGCTCAAGATCTGACATTGAACTTATCTCTATTCTATTTTACCTGTCCCTTTTTTGCTTTTTTGTTTAACATCGTTTATTTCTTACACCAAGTTGACTCCAAGCTTTCATCAAAGTTGATGTCCGAATGTCCGCAAACAAAAGCGACTTCTGACCATACTGGTCAGAATCTATTCTTACTATGGAAGCACGTAATTTGATATGCGGTTGAAGCCAGCACAACTAAGTTGTAAACAACGAAAGTGATTGAAAGAATTCATAGAAAAAGGAAACGGTAAATATCATCATTTCATTCAAACCGAAAACGATAGACCGCTGAGTTCGGTTAGAACATTCTGTCGCCTCGTGTATGTTCCTTTGTTCTTCTTTTACTAGAGAAATGAGATACCGTTATTGGTACGGCACGTTTTGAGGCCGCACAGGTACAACAGACGCAGGTAAAATAAAAGTGTGTAAATAAAAAAGAATATCTCCAGTTTCAATCTTTGCGGCAAAAGAGATTGGATGATCCATCGTCGTAAAATCGTAAAATAAACAACAGTAATGCTGAAATAATTCATCTGAAATAATAAATTTTGTTTTCTTCCTTCTTTCACAGATCGAAAATTCATAATCTATGGGCATCGTATAAACCAAAGGTAGGTTCCACCGGGCGAAAGATGACACCATTCCCGAGAGCTCGCTGTCAATAACCTGGCACCAATAAATCTCCAATCAACACGTCCAACACGGCAGTTTACCAATGCTCACTTCCGCATCGAATCCACGATCCCAGCACGCAATAGGCCAATGGAGTTCAATTTTTAAATTCACCTCGTACAGTACTGCCGTACTGCACCGACGGATTCCTGGCTGGCAGCCGAAGTCGATGAACTTTTCTGCGACGGCTAAACTAACCTACCCCAAACAGGGCAATACACAAAAAAACAAATCCTAATACTTCCAATCCACCTATCTATCGGACGGGTACAACAAGAGGGGCAGGGGTGGTGGTCGACAACACCACCAGAGCGATGTCGTCCACCAGCGAGCCGCCGAACAGAACGTTGCACTTTCGCCCTGAACTTACTTCCCGCCCCGTAAGCCCGGCCCGAGTTGGGCCTACCGCAGAGCCGTCGTAGTTCAAAATCAAAACCTCGTTCCTTTATTTACCCGATATAAACACACAAGCCGCGCCGGTTCGGGTTCTCCTCGGATAGCGGATAGCGTATTTTACACTATCGGCGGCGTGCGACCGGCCTGTCCCAGAATGTCAACAACCTTTAAACTTCAAAAAAGCGAAAAATTATAACACAAACGCAAAGTGTCACTCCCTGAACCGAGGGGAGGTGGTGCCGGTGGTGGCGGGGTTGGGGAAGGTTGAGCATGCAGCAAGTGTGGCACTTTCGTATGAAACTGAAAACATTCGGTTTGTTTTCACGCGTACCCCAGGCTGGTTTCCTTCCACATGCCTTCCACAGGTTCTCGGCACAGCTTGCGCAATGGGCGGCTTTCCCCTTCGCAAACAGGAAGAGCGAGAGCAGTGTTCCAAGGACTGGGGTTTAATTGAATAGTTGAAACTTTATCCACATTTGAATCCTAACAGGAGTGATAACTACCATTTTTCCGTATAGTAAGCACGGATCTGAAACTATATTTCTGTAATTAATCGGCTTGATTACTCTTCAATTTCATCCTTGATCAACTTCAATTTGAAGTAGTCGACCGGATGCAAGGTATGATCAGGTAGATTATTCTCCATTCAACAAAAATCAATGACGCGGTAATGTATGATAAAATCTATGCTCTCCCATCCGGCGTCATGGCTCATTTTTATTTCTAAATTCAACTAAATTAATTTTGCATTAAAAAGCACACAATGCAAAATTCAGTCACTCACGTATGTACCACACCACAAAAATAGATCATTTCAATGAACAACAAGGCCGTTCCATGTTCCTGTTACAAACAATATTTCAGCTTGCTACTGGAAATATGGGGGATGTAACTGAAAAACTGTCATTTTCAGTCAATAATGTTGAATTTCATTGTGCTTGCATAATTTTCCACAGTGAAATATTGTATAATTTGACGAAAAAGTAGGATTCGTTACCCTTTTGTTGAGCTTTGTTTTTCAAAGAAAACTACCGCTAACCACTTATCGCAACGAGCTACAGGAATTACCGTTAGCACGTGAAATCGGATAATGAGCATGCTCTATCGATTTTTTGTGTGTCTTCTGATGTAATCCTTTTGACAAGAACGACTTGTACAATCAAGAATGTTTTAAGTCCATAAATAAAACCTATTGCAGGAACCTTGGCCTCAACCCCAGCCATAAGGTTCTGCACGACCTCAAAATCCACAGTTTTCAGCATATTAACCCCTGCTTTCTTCATTTATTCTACATTCTTCACCATCTTAAGTCGTTTTAGAAAGGGCCCCATTATAACAACCCAGTATTTTTCTATTGGGCACAGTTCCGGAGTGTTTGGGGGGGGGTTCGTCGGACCGGCATGAGTCTTCAGGAGAGAGAGAATCCGTTTTTGGAGACACTCTTCCTAATACTCCTGTCTATTCATGGTGCTTGCCGTAACGAAAGGTGTAATCCGCTTTCTGCTAGTACAAATCGCTTGCCAAATTAGGAAGTTCGACAGCTTCTGTGTCCGGAGGTTCTCGGGTATATCCAACTTATCCTTGGCAGTCACATACAGGTTTCCTGGAATCGGGTTGAAATCCGCCTTCACATATGTCTCGTCATCCATTACGCAGCAGTGTTGTTTCGTTGACTTCCGGTCCTACAACTTCCGGATACGGCTTTTTGCGACCGTATTCTGTTCCTCGTCACGATTTGGAGACTTCTGAATCTTGAACGTAGGTAGTTCATCTAAAGTTTTGGTATTCTGCACGAAAGTCTTGCTCACATGCAACTTTTTAGCCACATCTCGAACTGATGCGATTTCTGTTTGAAGGCCCCAGCCATGCGTTTGTGATCGTTCTCGTTGACCTGACGGCTTTTTTTTTCGGATATTCGCTTCCAATCAACAGTCAGACGTTCTTCGAACCGTTTTATCATGCCAGACACCGTGGAATTCGCGATTCCCAACTTCTTTTCCGATGACACAATGCGACAGATCCTTATTCTCGAAATACTTGTGCAAAACTTTTCCGCGCACGCACTATTCTTTCGTCGCCATTTTGGATACTTTTGCGCACCTGATGAAATCTACTCACAGAGTAAAAAAAACACATCAAACTATGTCTACACAAAAATTTCAATTAATTTTATCGAAAATTAAAGCAATTTGAGTGTGTGCGGATTTTAAAAGGTACACCCTTTGTATATAAACATTTTTCCTCAATCCTACGTTTAATAAGGTAGCGAAGCGATTACACTCATGTTCTTTTTTACGCGTTTTTTACAAGGTTTTCTTTACGAGGTTTTTTTACGCGGAATTTCCAATTAACTCGTTTTTTTTGTCGCGGATTGTCCAATTAACGCGGTTTTTTCGCGTGGGTTTTCCAATTAAAGTGGTTTCTTTTGAGCAAGTACCGCGTAAAAAAACACCTGATCAATATTACACCTCTCTCTCGGCTCACATTTCTTCTTCATGCTCCCTCAGAGTATTTGACGGTAATCAGTGCTTGCGACGGAACTTAGCCCTTATGACGAAAGTTAGCGCCGCACTCTATCACGATGCTTACATAGATTTTAGGTGGCCTGGTTTTTTTAAGCGAATTTTCCAATTAACGCGGTTTTTTTTGCGAGGTACGTAACCCCCGCGTAATTAGAATGGTGACATATTTTCTTCAGTAAGGAGGAAACCGATTGCTCGCGAAGGAAGAAAGGAAGGGGACAAGAGTGTAAGGACTATCAGACACGAAGATCGATAGCTTGACGGAAAACTTTCACTTGTTATGATCGGTGGCAAGAACTCTCACAGAGTGTCAAAAAATGCTTCATCCTTCGCCTCAAAAGATGAACTGTTCTCGGAAAGATGCGACAAATAAATGAAGCACCCCGCGATATTATGATCCCAAACATTATCATATGAAGGCTCGTTTCTAAAAGCAATATAAGTTGCGACTTGCATTGGATGGTTATTTACGGTGTATTATGTTAACATGACGGTGTAATATATCAATAATGACATGACACCGATATTCTCTTGATGAAAGTTCTAGAGTTGAGAATTATTTGGTTTTGCTTAAATGTAAAGAAATTCAGAGAGAAAAGTAATTCAAACTTAAGATGTACAGTAACCTTAGCGGTATTAGTGCGACAACATGAGGATTTCTAGGATTTCCCGCTCTGATTTTTCACAAGTAGCGTAAATGATTTTGGTTTGTCAAATTTAGGGTGTTTTTACGCAACTAGTGAATGCAAATCGATTTTTCTTCATGAAAATCACATATAATCAATACGAGTTTGGGTTTGTTGAAAAGCCCCAAGTCTCTAGTTGCTAATACCACCATAAGACGTTGAAATTATTCAAGTATTTTCCTCAAAGAGAAATTATGATCATAATTTGTCCGCCTCTGATAATGGTTTGTCCGAAAAATGATCATGGTTTGTCCATTTTTAGAAATCATTATTTTTGAATAAAAAAAAAATCGATTTTAAATTAGATGTGGCATTTCTCATTGCTTGAGTTTACTGTCATCATATTGATCCATTAATAATTTAGGCTTTCTTCGGAATATTAATTTTTCTTGGGCATTTTAAAAGTGTTCACCTCAACACACTCAACACAGAGAATTTTTTTTACTATGCGCGAAGGACACTATAAACAAAACTGAAGCGCGCCAAATGGTTGTCATAGAAATCATGTGGACAAAACAACATTAGTGAATCGAACAGTTCATGATCAGAAATGAGGCCATCGAAACGCATTAATCACACGGTTTAGATATGTAAATCTGATACAAATGGTGTGCAAGCATGATGTTTACAATATTTGTAAGTGTTATAATCCAGAGAAAGTCTGAATAAGTGCCAAATAATCATCTGCTGATTGATTAATTGTTAGCTCAAGTGAGGGGCGCATTGGCACCAATAGAATGTGGATTTTATATTCCTTGAAAACATGTGAATCCGTGAAAATATACCATAAAACTACTATAAATCATGAAGAAGACAATATTATTTGTATGTTTGGAAATATTCGAATACCTAATTTGACACAGGTGCGCTGAACTAGAGCATTCAAAACAGTGGACAAACCATGATCATATTTTCGACTGGACAAACCAAAATCATTTACCTTAATAAACGAAGCATAACACAGCTAAAAACTTAATTGGTAAATTTGGATTATTTTTTTACAAATCATTGCATATTATGCATAAAATTGATATTAGAAATAATCGAAGGGAATGACAAAAAACATTAATATAAAAAAAAACGTACGAACTCATTTCAAAGCAGTACTTGTCTTGAAACTTAATTTAAAAATTCCAAAATCTCGAATTACTAAAAAATTGGTGAGCACAACGCTTTAATATTCTAGAAAAATCACACATCAATTAAAGAAATAGCCTAATTTTCTAATTTGGTACCCTATACAATATTTTCCATAGCCTTAGTGATAATGTTTGGGGCACTTTTTACGAACACATGAATACATACAATTATAGATTTGAGAAGAATAGAAAAAAAAGAAATTGTGAAAAAAAGTATGAACATTATCAGATGTTTGGTATCACGCAGTTCTCGAAATTTTCTAAAAAAATCACAAATATCAAGAAACACATACTAACATATTTACATATGAATTGAATCAGTACTGAGCCTCAAAATTCTAAAAAAAAATAGAAATTCGGAAATATATATTTGTTATACCGCGCAACACTGTTAAAATTCTAAAAAAAAATCACAGACATGATTCTAGAAAAGACGTAGGAACACATTTAAAGAAGAATTAAAGCAATAAAGAAATCTTCAAAACCTGAAAAAAAAATTCAAAATAATGTAACAATATTTTCCATAGAGCTGATTTGGTTTGAGGGCACTTTTTACTTCCTTGCCCAGCCAGGCTCATTCAATATTGTGCATCCTAAATAGAGCAAACTCCTCCTCTAATCTCTTTCATTGTGCCCATTGTCGTTTGTCATACGTCAAATGGCAAGTGAGTTCAAAACGTTTATTCTCTTAGAGGTGAATAAACTGCAAAGTTTCAAGCCTCTTAAAAACAAACAATCGAATCGAGTCATTCTCATCCATGCTTTTGAATGAACGATAAAAATATGCTCTGTCCTTCGACTCAACGCCTTTCATTAGGTTTTGTACAGTGGATCGGTCAGCTTTCTCGGACGCAGGATTCCAGTTTTTCTTGTATTTCGCCATCTTATTATTGATCTTACCGTCCTTTTTGAAGATTTGCTTGACAATAGCCCAGTATCTCTCGATCGGACGAAGCTGGAGCAGTTTGACGGATTGATGGCTTTCTCAACAAAATCTTCATTATTATCCTTGAACCACTTTAGAATGGTTCTGGCATAGTGGGCCGATGCCAAATCCGGCCAGAATAGTGATTGGGCGCTATGATTCTTGTTTAGTAGAAGCAACCTTTTCTACAAACACTCAGATTGGTACATATCGGAATTTATTGTATTTGTAATTTTTATATAGAAACTTGACGACTTCACCACATGAGCAGATTGCCTTTCACATAAGCAATTTCTGCCCAAAATTTTCCACCTGAATGGGTTTCTCACGGTCACTCACATCCTCGCCAATTACTGTGGTGTAAAATTGATGGTACCGGAAGAGTTATTGAGTCCTCTTCAACGCAAGTTTCATCATCCATCAGAAGGCACGGATTGGATTTCTGCAAAATTCGTTGATACAGCTTCCGGGCTCTAGCTTCCGCTCGTGATTTTTCTTCAGCGCTTTGTTTTGATGTTTTTTGCTTCGTGTATATCTTCAGGTTGTTCCGCTTTTTGATCCGCTGCATCATTCCGTCCCTCGTCCTAGCTTTTATCATCAAATCACCTATTGACATCGATTTATTTCGATTGATGAGAGTGATTACTTTCCGGTCCATATCGGAGTTGGAAGGTTGTTTTCTTCCTCTTCCCGGTAAATCATTGAATGATTAGTGTTCCCCGAACTTCTTAATGATGGATTTCACACTTGGCGGATGAATACCGAAACGTTTTGCCAATTTATTCATTGTAATACCTTTCTCTCGCATCCATGTGTCCAAGATTTGAACTTTAGTCTCCATTTTGATACGTGACATTTCGGAAGGAATGATAAATCCACACGTAAACAAATACTTGGTGGACTCTTGACAGATCAAGATACTAAATCCAGATGAGCACAACTGCAATGGACAAGGGGCACTAAAAATGTTCAAAGCTTATTTTCAATACACCCCTTATGTCTCCCGAAACTTCCGTAGCATCACTCTGTAGAACAGTTGTTTGAGAATTTGTTTGAAATTTTCGCCTTGTAGTAATGTATGAATTAAAAAAATTAATTAATATCGGATAGCGGAGAAAAAAAATACAATAGATTCAATGGATCAAATTTTCATTAATCCCTACCTTCATTAAGCCCTCTACAAAAATGTTGATTTGTGGCAACCATGGCGAAAACAGTCAAGCAACTAGTTGAAGTTGGAAGTTAAACATCGTGAGGCACTTCGTGTCCGCCGTGTCCGCGAATCCGTCATTTACAAAGCCTTTACACTTCTGGAGAAAGGCGAGAGCGTCGAACGGAAGCCTGGTTCCCATCGCCCGACGATGTTGCCCGATCGTAAGGTGCAGTAGAAGCTGAGAAGGTAGACCAACAGAATAAAATAAGTAAAACAAAACTTTTTACGAGGATCATTCAAAAAATAAGTTTCAGTGTCTCAGAAATCGCGAAAAAATAAAGTTAGAACAAAAACTAAGGAGATTTTCGTAATCTATGTTTTATTTTCTATTTTTCTACATAATCACCGTAACGTTCGAGGCATTTCAATAAATAATAATAAGTGATAGTCGCTAGGGGCTAGGTCTGGAGAGTAAGGAGGATGCTCGAACACAGTCCATTTGAATTTTTTCAATTGCTCTTGAGCTCTGCGAGCAGAATGGGGCCGCGCATTATCGTGGATGAGGAACAGTCCGTTCGTAAATAAACCTGGCATTTTGTTCTTAATCGCGGTTCTTAATCGGCCCAAAACTTCACAATAGTACGGTGATGAAACAGGCGTTCGGCGGTCAACGATTCGATAACACTGAAGAAATTCGTGACGCAGTTACATCATACTTCAAAAAGTTGGACGCACTTCGCGCTCGGAATAGAAAAAACTTGTGCCACGCTATGAAAAATGCCTCGAACGTTACGGCGATTATGTAGAAAAATGTAAAATAAAACGTAGATTACGAAAATCACCTTGTTTTTTGTCCTAACTTTATTTTTCCGCGATTTCTGAGGCACTGAAACTTATTTTTTGAACGACCCCCGTATATCGAACGGATTCATTGTGAATAAACATAATAACAAATCATGCACTAAAGCTGAAAAATAAAAATAACTAGGCAAGTAGCAGTTAGTATGTATCACACCCTTTTTTCATTAACCTAAGACGTTGATGGTATAAAATAAAATCGATTTTCTACTGAAAATCTGAATGAGTTAAACCCAACAGTTCAAAGGTGAGAGCAATCGAGGAAACACTTTTTTAAACGCTACAGATAAATCATTCATTATGCTTTTGATGTTTGAATAGATATATTATAATGGTATTCCCTGACACTCATATAGAAGAAGTAGATAAATTGTAAAAAAGAATTTGATTTTTCGAAGATCGATAGACATTATTCGTGCATCGCCATTCAACCAGCACCAAACAAGCGTCTAACGGAGAACGCACACAGTAACACACAGGGTCAGCGATAAAAATAAAATATCTCAAGGATGACTGTCGTTTCTCGAATTATCAGTGGATATTGTCGGAACATATATATGGCAGATCAGAAACTAAATCACGTATTATTGACAGTACAGGTAGATAAGCACACAAATGGACATAACGCTGCAAAAATTGTTATTAAAAAAAGGAAAAGTCCGAAAAGAAATATTTATTGTATCACCAAATTTCACTGACAGCAAGGTCAGCAAGGTCAGAGTTTAACGGTTTTGAAGGTCAGCTATTACGATATTATGATCGATATGGAAAGATGTCCACCATAGAATTACATCACACAAAAATAAGCCTATTATCTGATTGTCATGGTCAAAATCCGTTCGCAGCAAGAATAGTTATTAATGTTAACTTTATTTCTTAAAAAGTGACCTGTTTTTTGATTTGGTACCCTTGGTGACAGCAAGGTTGGAAACCAAGAATCTGTAGTTTGAGATTACAGATTTCTGTCTGGAGCAATATTTGCCCAGAATGAATTTTGAGGTAATAGGATCAAAGATTTTGAACAGCATCTGAAGAAGTCACAACAGGAAAATAACTTTAAGGGCATTGACGGTTTTTTTAATTGTAATAAGGTAACAATTAAAAAAAACAGGAGAACTACCTTCTAAGTCATGTCATAATAATCTATATATGGCTTTCATGTTTTTGACTATCACATGTCTCGTCACGTCAATAAGAGTAGGTTCCGTGAGGTGCTTGGACATACTAGCCTAGTTTTAAGTTAGTATAAGTCGTATCTTTGTTAGGATTAAGATTGAGTCATTTGGACTGTATTTTCTGTTGACGCAAAAGATGAGCAGGTTTCATACCCAGTTTAGAAGAAAGTTTCAAGCACACTAAAATGGGCTTTTTCCTGCTCCAAATAAACAATTAAACAGATAAAACAATTTTGTGTTTTCTAGAAGTAAATTGTGATAAAGATATTCACCTAGCGCAATATAAGTAGGTATGCACTGGTAACTGTGTAAACATCCATTGCACCTCAATGAAGCATAGTATTTTCACTGCAGTATTTATGCTTATCCTTACTCTGCATGGATATCATCGTCAAATCAACAGTAAATATGCCATAATACTAAAGCTAAGATTGTGCTTCAATACTGGTACTAAATTTAATAAAGATTTTCAGAATTAGATGAGATGGAAAAATTTTTAGATCAGGAACAAAGATTTTATTATGACAACTCTAACTGCTCTTACGTCAAAAAATGGTTATAAAATCAATTCCTGCTTTAATTGTTAACTATTTGAACTTTTGAATTGCTTGAAAAATACTATCCGACTTTCGATATAACTTTGACTTCATGGAATGAAATTGATTATTATTTCCTAAATAATTGTTTTGGGTGTAGAAACTAGAGAGTGTTCTTATTGAATTGTAACCCATCATTAACATATCGATTATCAATTATTTGAATATTGTTATTGATACAAATTCTCACTTATCTTCACATCCTTTACGAGTGTACAATATTTGCTGATCGAAACATAGGCTCCAAATTAAAGAATGGTTTCCTATGATTTTTTAAATATTTAATAACATTTCACAATTCATAAACACAATTTTGTTAGGCTGATTGAAAGAATTTAATTATTCCCAAAACAATTTGACAAAAAATGATCAACAAGGCATCACTGGTACTAGCAGCTGAGTTCACGGTTGGCAATAATACGAAAGGGTTCATCGACCCGCACCAGTTTGCAGTGACAAGCAGAACGCGAACTGATGCCACTGAGCCCAGTAAGAGGCATCACGTGGACACTTCGGGGGGGGGGGGGGGGGGAAAGATGACTTGGAGATGTGGGGCAAAATGAGCCACTGCATCCCCAATCCTCTTCGATCAACACTGCGGAACAATCCATACAACCAGAGAGGGAATGACACCACCTTCCCCGTGCTCCGCACCCGGAGAGTGTCATTTCATTTTCAATTAATATGGAGTGAAAATAACAAGGAAGCAAAAAAAAAGAAAAACAATAATACATACAAGCACAGGGAATGTAGAGTTCAATTGCCTTTTAACCCACAAGAACAAGGACTCGGTCGGTGGGTTGGCTGAATGGTTGGCTGGCTGAAGCTTCACGACATCGGACAGAACGTAAACAAACGTCGCAGACAGACCCCTTTGCCCTTTCTCGCTCTGCTGTCTCCACAGCCTTGTCGTCGTCGTCGTCCCTGCCTTCCCCGCTCCACGGTTTGTTTTCACTGCTCCTGCTGCAGCTGCTGCAGTCATTCATTCAGCAGCACTGGTCGCTGGCCTTTGGGGAGAAATTGGCCGCAAGCCACTGTGGGAGCCACGCTAGGTTCCCAGTCCTAGCGTAACTCTCAGTAATAGCAACGACCTACCGTATCCCGGGCAGGCCTATGTACACACAATGTCCCATTCCTCACGGAGCAGCAAATCGATAGAAACAGGCGCAGCCAGACTGGCGACGTGTTCGGATAATTTTCCCCCGGTTCGGTAAGGTCGGGAAAACTGCAACGCCGATAAAGGTGCCGGTCCACGGTGGATACACGTGACGATAGGAGGATGGGAGGCGTGTGTTTCGTTGTTTGTTTCTGTCGCATTTGGAGGTTAGAACAGGAGGGCAATGGGAAGTGCAAAATGCACAAAAAAAATCACAGATAGGTTTGAGGATGTCGTCAGTTTTAGTGGATTTTCCAGCTAATCGGAATCGCATCAGATGGGAATGTGCCAACTTTTGGGTGTGCATTTTATGTTTAGCTTGCATCGACGAAAGTGCACTTCTGTTCCAAAATCAAACAAAAGGCACATCCTCATCCAGGCATCCAGCGTGATATAGTGGCGCAGGATTTGAGCCCTTCTACGAAGGGTGCGAGAAAGAGTGCAAATTCCATCAAAAATTGCACTCACAGAGTATGGATTCTCCCTACTCGTCGTGGCACTCGGTGCAGCAACGCTGGGACATTGAAAATGCATTATGGGGGTTACTTTTGGGGCTGGCAGCTGGCGGGAGGAGAGCGAGTTCAACGACCGACCTACTCAACCATTCATTGTTGCCATGTAATATTCAAAGCCGAAGAGCTGCGCCACACATACACATCCGCAATTGCATCACATCGCCGCGTAGGTATATGGTAATGAGAGGTGTTCGGTGTGAATGCACTTTTTGCAAAATCGACGACGACGCGTTGTCGTCGCGCTTTGTCGAAACGCTGAGCATCTCGGATTGTTGACGGGCGCGGGAAGATGGCCACCGTTATCCTGCATTGATTTTACATCCGCCAACGGGATGGCAACGATGCAAGCGCGGACGAGGCACGGAGCCGTGAGACTCGTGCTGATCTCTAATAAACTCTCCTGATGCGCTTCAATTACTCGCCATGAAACATTATCCCAACCAGACAACGCCTGATTGGCGCGACGCGCGTTCGCGCGATGTGCAATACTTAATATGCTGTTTAATTGATATTAAATTTTAATTAAAACCTATCCTTCGAATGAACAGCGCGAATTTGACCCGATGCATGTTAGAAACATATACAAAAACGATACAGGATGGCGGCAACGGTTGGTTTGTAAGGATGGCAGATGCGAGTTTCCCTTTTTACGAGATTTTGATGTGCTAGAAGAAGGATTCTTTGTTGCTCTTTTAGCTATGTTTAAAAATCATTTCATCCATGCATGCAGTAATTAAATTGATATGGTGAATTTTACCAGGATACAACATATGTTGTAGCAATAGTTAGAATAGAAGAACTCCTTGGGATTTCCTATTTTGATGTACTGCCATTTTGCGCTCCACTGAAACCGAGGCGCAACCGGGAAAATGAGCACCCCATTATTTCACTGAAATAATAATTTAGAAATCTTTTAATGACACAGGTTCACATTTTAAAATATTTGAAAGGCAGCCGACTCTTAAGTACATGCTTGATTATTTCAATTTATAATATACAATAGTTCCGGTAATCAGAGTAATCAGAGTTCACTCAATTCGACAGAAATATTACATTTTGTTGATAATTTGGAAACTTATGTTGTTTCAGCAATTCCTGGATTTGAGCTATCTGTAGTATATCGCCATTTAAGTTTAACAGCAGGTTGATGGATTTTCGATTTGAAAATACGTTCGTTCGAAGTATTATACTAGCCGTTTAACACTCTCAAACATTACGTATAGTCAAAATCGAACCATTGCAATATCCAAAACTGTAAAAAAATACTAACGATAATCTTAAATTTATACTATTTTCACGAAATTCCCCTGTTTTACATTGGTACACGCGTCTTCTCGAATTTGTAATCATGATACTTCGAAATCTCAACTAAGTACTGAGTACAAATGAAGCGAGAAATACTACCTTGAGACGATGAAGTTTGTCGTTAGAGCTCCCAACTATCCCAAGAAGTCGGTCTAAAAGATAGTACGACAATCGTTGGAAATTTCTTTGACGAAAAATTCCCCCGGCCAGAACGGGAATCGAGCCCGAACCTCCGGCATGTTAGGTGTGACACTAACCACTCGGCCACGGGAGCACGCCTTACTTCAGGCCTCCAGTGAAACCGTCTCGATTCATATTTTAGTTATTTTCGTTTCCGCCTCGTTTCCTGGTTCGTAGATGTGATTTCTATTATGCTACCCCAAAATTCAACTGAACGATTAGAAGCATTAGAAACAAAAATACTCAGGAATGGGAACAACAGCGACGAAAAAACTGTTGAATTTATTTGTAGCAGACAGTCACCTTCCATTTATTGTTATAGTCTAAATACAATGACTTCAGCATAGAAGTTTCTGTTTGTGTGTTAACCTATGTTTATGCTTGTTTCTGATTGAAAAGTGAATCAAGTAGTTTTACGTTCTTAGTTCATAATCAACTTTCTACTCAATGAAAGGGTTCTGGTCGATATGTGTTATCCACGAGTTTCGACGCCTCTTATCCTCGTAGCTTACCTACTATTCATCACTAGTTTGGGGAAAGGTTTTTCTTTCCAGAACTGTTAAGCGACAAACCCGTCATGGTTCGTTGTGCAAACGTCTCTAGAAAATGTCTCAGAACGTCTCATGGTTCTCCATAATAATGTCTAGACAGTGATTTATCGTTTCGAAAATAATTTCTTTCCAAATCTTTACTTCTAAATGGTGTTGCTAGTCGAAACCATTTTTCTTCTAATTTTTCGATATAGACGATCTGACGTCTCACTTCCGGCACTCTTGCTTCGGAACGGAAGTAAAACCGTGGTGACGAAACAGCCATAAGATTGAATGTCACTATAATACAGATTTTTTTTTTCGATAAACCAAATGTATTAGCAGAAGAATAAAACCAAACAATTTATATTCTTCTGTCATTTTCGTGATACAGTGATACTTACGCAACGATAATTCTCAGACTTTTGATGTGGAGCTACGTTTTCAGGAAGGGTTTCAAATCAGAAAACATGTAACGTTTTCATGAAATGAAGTTAACGTTAATAACTATTTTCATTGCGAACGAATTCTGATGATTTGCATACCAATCAAATCGGGAATTCTCTAAGATTTGGTTGATATGCTTACATTACAATTAAATAATCTCTGAGCAGTTTAAATTGATGACAACAGAAAGCATTCTCATTTTCCCATACATTTGTTCTGCAAGCATTTATTTTTGACATTCAGATACAGAAAAATAAGTATTTGGCGTCAAATCAAAACTACATGGCGAATGGTCTAATAGTTTGATTTTATTATTGTTCAAAAAATCTGATTGGATGAGACGCTTGTAGTTTTTTTTCTTTTTTCTTCGGCCTTCGGATTACCGTTGGTCCTATAGAGGTTACAGGGTTATCATATCCTCAGAATAATCTTTATTTATACAGATTTTTAAGATTTTTTTTCTGTAGTTAGTGATTATAGATTTTTTGAATTTCATACATAATACAGGTCGGACTCGATTATATATAATCGCAATTTCACTTTCAACGTTAATTTTCGAATCCAATACATAATCGAATCACAAAAAAGCTATTTTTCTATTAATGTTTGAGATTCATACATTAATGAAAAAATTGTTTTCTTGAGATGCGATTATGTATAGGATTTGAATATAATTGTTGAAAACAAATGGTCGACTATATATAATCGAGTCCGACCTGTATATAGATTTTTTGACAATAACGTTCCAATATGATTTGATGACAACATTTTTAATTAAGCTCTTGTTGCAAGGACTGAGATCTGAAAGATCTGAAAGAACCATCGACGACATGTTTTGGATTACTTCTTCCGGGAATATAGTAGGAGTTCGAATTCGAACTAGAAAGAAAATTCCGTGGCTCGCCTTTTCCAAAAAAGTTTCCGAGTTTACTTGTGATGAAATACCCATCTCTGCACTATGTTCGCCGAATACGGTTGTGCCAAAATTCGTACCTACATTTGGAATTAAAAATTAAAAAATTGAAATTTATTAAAAAAAATAAAAAAAAATATATTTGATGGATAGTTGTCTTTCGCACAACCCAAAGCGAGCATAAATGAGTTTAACTTAATTCAGTAAATATTAGAACTTAAAACATTGAAAATTCTGAAATCGTCGGCAACAAAAGTGGTTACAATTCGACCAATCCTATTTAGTTTTTTTTTCAAATTAAACTTTGCTATTGATTAATAAGTTGAATAAAACATTTCAAACTGGAACACTCGAATCAACTCAGAACAATTTGGAAACTAGAGCTGTATATCTCAATGTTTTGAGCAGTGCTTGGAAATATCTGTTTCACATCAATCTTTTCAGCTGAATTTCAAACCACATACGATCATTATACCATTGCATTCGGGATACCGAAAATGAACCAACGCAAAGCCTCGCAATCACAGCAAGCCTTTGTCAGTTGATTCATTCACTTTCGTTCATTCTCTCTTTCGTTCTGCTCTGCGTTCATGGAATGTAAACAAATGGAAAATATTCCTAGTTATGTCATTCATTGATATTAAAATACTCGTTCATTCACTATCAGCATCGTTCTCGGACACTGACGAAACGGAGAAATTCGTTGAGGAAGATAACGAATTACAGAATGCTCATAATAGTGACAAGAAATAAAACTGTAAATGTAAATGTATGTAATGTTTCCGTCTCAGTTAAAATGCTTTTATTTTACATAATGAATATGCAATTCCAATTCCACTTGTCAGAAATGCTTCCAGTTCCGATGCAAAAATACCGTCTTGACTCAAATTTCGAACATTCAATTTTTGACTCAAATTTCGAACGGACGAACATAAAATGGTGGAGTCCGAAACACGACCGCAATGGGAATATTTCTAGCTACCTTTTGCAAACGGATAAAACTGTGCTACATGATTAGCGGATGAAATTGCCAACATCGCGTGAAGTTTGTATTCGCTACTCGGATCGATTCTGCAGAATTCTTCCTCACCGTCCAAGCCTATGCAATCCTTAGTTGTGAGTGTGCATGCAGATCTTGCTTTTTTGTTGGCATTTCCGCTTGCTCCACCCATTTGCAATGCCCTTTCGGAGTGACCTCAAAAATAACTGAATAAGCAAGGCACTGACTGAATGAGAAAATCACACACATATCGGGATATTGAAAATGAACAGTCACAACATTCCTGACGATCTAACGTAAAATATAACTTTCTTATCTTTATAGATGGAGGTAAACATAGTTCGACGATGTTGTAGCCCCAATTATTTTAAATAACTTTGTAGAACAAATCTTTTTTAATATAAGTAATCAATTTAGCGCTTTTTTTCCTAAGTTGCATTAGGGGGACCATGAAAAAGCGGGTTTTTTTGCTCTAACTTTTATGTTTCAAATTCTATATCAAAAGTGTCTTGATGCGACTTTTAGAGCTTATCAAGACCAACATTTTGCGATGCAGAACTTGTTATGTTATGTTGATGATTTTTTATCCCATAACTCATGATTTCAATTTTAATTTCTAAATCACAGATCATGTAGAGTGAACTATGTTCTTTCAAATTCCGTCAATAAACTTTGTTTAGGTTTGCTCCAGAAAGAATGACAAGCAATTGCAGAGAGCGTATTTTTTTGGAAGAAATATCAATAATTTTGAGTGAAGTTGAGATATTGACATGTACTGCATAGTAAAATGTTTGTATTAGTAAGCTTTAAAAGTATTCCGGAGACAGTTTGTATGTAGAATTTGAAATATAAAAGTTAGAGTATAAAGACCGTTTTTTCATGGTAACCCTAACGCAACTTAGAAAAAAGACACTATATTGGTTATTTCAAGAGATAGAAAAAACATTGTTCTACAAAGATGTCTTAAATAACTGGGACTACAACATTGTCGAACTATGTTTACCTCTATCTATAAAGATGAGAAAGTTAAATTTTGTATTTCATCGACAAGTTGGGTCACCCTATTTTTGATATCATAAAAATGAGTGCTCTATCATATGTAAAAACTTTGTCGAAGACAGTTTTTGTGTTGAGAATAACCGCCGAGCTCTAAATGGTTTTTTTTTTCTTTATTATAGTGGCTTTCAACACATTTCGGCTGGTTCGTCACTTTTATATCCATTTTTGGAAGAATGTCGGGAGTGAGAATTGAACTCGTGATCTCTGCGTGAGAGGTATGGATGTTACCACTACGCCATATCGCCTCCCGCTCTAAATGCTAATTTCCACTTAAATGCATCTCCTGGACCATTGTGCAATGGTTCTTGAAACGAAGACTTCATAAATTCGTGAAAAAATCACGTATGGAGATGATAAAATTATTTCAAAACTGAAAGTATTGAAATATCATATCTTTAACATGATTTTTGCATGTGTAAAACATATATAGTTTTTTATAGTTTAGTTTTAGAATAGTTTTCTTTTTATGTTTTTATTGTCTATAGATTTTAAAAATGTATATTCTCTACCAAGTCAACAATAAATTAAATTAACCCGATCAATTAGTCGTCGTTTGATTTCTATAACCTTTCAAAACTTTCAGTTATACCACTTTCTTAAGATGTATTCTTGATTGAATAAAAATTTACCTTTCCGTCACTATGACTATGAACATTACATGAGATTATGATCAGACATCTAATTTTCTGAACTGGTCGAATATTTAATTGTAAAATGCGAAAAACTGAAATTTCTTAAAAAAAGGAGGGGAGGAGGCTCAAGATGAACTGATGTAAACAAATTTTAAAGGTTTTTGCAATTTAATTGGCTTAAGATTCGTATATAATCATTATATTCATCTAATTTTTTTAATCGGTCATTTGCCCAGTCATGGTAGATATACATGAAATACCGATCGTTAGATAAAGTGATAAAGTGGAATCCAACGATAACAAACGCTTTTCATGGCCTTGTGATCAAACGATATTTTTTATGTTACATGTTTATCGTTCATTATTAGTTTCTTACCAACAATTTTCAAAAGTTGACACTTCATATCCGAAAGTTGAAGCAAGTTGACCAATGCGATTCTTCGTTTATAAATTATAGCATGAGAATGTTTTGAGTATTTTTTTCGGCAATTTTCATGTAATATTCAAGTAAATAGTGACTCTCGTTTTTTAATACATCAGATTATAGTGCAATTGTGTGCATTGTAAAGAAGCTGACGCCATGGTTAACGCAATTTATTAAATAATTCAATTTAGCTTCGCCACATTTCATGTTAGGGCTGTTCAATTTTTGAATTCGGCTGTGTGTGCCAAAATGAAATCAACGCAAGCCAAATCACGGAAAACCAACAAAATCAGCGCCTCTCACAGCGAAGGGATAGCCACAAAACAAAATCAAAGTGCCTGGGCTGCCACTAGAATCAGAACCTACCACAACCGTATTCCGCTTGCGCAGACTGAAATGGAAAACAGCTCTCCCCTGTTCCGTGCTTCCGGGTTTTCCAATGCAGTGTCAGATGGGCTGGTGTCGTGTGTGTGTGTGGGTGGGGGGTGGGGTTGGAAGTGCGCCTCCGAGACACTAAAAGCGAATCGAAACAAAAACAACGTCGCCGCCGTCGTTGGTTGCTGTCTCGTCGAGAGCGTTTTGCATTTGGTGGTGAAATTCTGGCAATTTCAAGCATTTCTACCACGCTGGCTCTCTCTTTCGGCTTTTCTTTTCGTTTTCTCGATAGAGTGAGGCCCGTGTCGACGGGTGATCAATAGCAGAACAGACGACGCGACGCTTGGGCAGTAATTGGAGACTTTGGCTACTAAATTAAAGTCATTTGACGAGAGCCGCTATGTGGAAAATTGTCCATGCGCACAGAATATTGTAATTTGAGAGTTCTTTGAGGCCTGCAATCAAGGTGATTTTGGACGCCGCCGACGTCCATAGGCAATGTTACTGCATTCAAAATTGTTATTATTTAATTCACTTTCCAGTGGGTTACAGAAAAAGGACTCTGTTGAAACAATTTAGTCTTCTTCAATTATTTGGTTTTTGAACCAAGCCCCTTCATTTACCATTTGGTGGAGAAGCATGGTGGATGCTGTGCCAGGGTTTTACCACCCATTAAAACTCTCCTTCAAATAAAAGATACTTAGTAACAAACTTTTTCACGCTTTCCGAATAATCCCAGGAATTAACTTTTCAACAACTGACGAAAGTAGAGAATCAAACAAAACGCAACACATGTGTCCGAAACTTAACTTGCTCGTCGCTCCGCACCACGTAGTTCGATTGCTTCCTCGGGATGTCCGGGGTTATGAATTGACCTCGCCCACATTCGTTCACGTGTTTTTCTTTCCGTACGCCCAAAACGAAACAACAACAACACACAGTAGCAAACACATAAATGGTAGTAACAAAACAGACATGTTGCTATCGTCGCCGCCACCAGACTTAACTGATGCAGACGAAATTGGAGTGAGATTGGGGCCCTTTTGGATGGGACGACGACGACGACGACGACGATGGCGATGATGGCAAAGACGATGAAGTCGACGCCGGTCATGACATGCAAGAGCAGGGTGGCGGCGACGGAGACGGAGGAACGAGGCAGACAGATTGGGTGATGAATTTTTAACAAGTTTCCAAGAATTTTCAGGAGGAGTAAATTCACGAATGGGTCGGTTTGCCGCTTACGAAAAAATGTAAGCAGGAAGGGGTCGAAACGTTTTAGCAATTTGACCATTATTTAATAATTTTAATATTATTTTAAAAGGCAGCATTCAAGACAAACTCAAACTTTCAAGCAAAATAAATTGATATTCGACTACAAAGCCTCAACAGGAAGGAAACCGGATGCGGACTGATAACTCAGTAGAATTCGTTGTATGACATATTGGATCGATAATAAAAAAGACTGTTGAATCTACTTTGGCACTTATGGTATCTGAAAAATGAGTTACTATCGAATATGAGGTAAAAAATCGTAGAAAAAAAATAATTCGTAACGGTTGAAATTTCCGAGACAAAAACTGTTTTCCGTCTAAGCCTGCAGCGCTCTCTCAACCAAGACTCGACATGTTGGACAAAAACTTTGGGGGAAACTCTGAATGAATTGAATACAGATCTGATGAAATGTTTAAAAGACTGATTTATAAACACATGAACACCGCACTGATTTTTTTTTTGCTGCGCTTTCCATTCAACCCGAATCACAGCTCTTGCTCAATGTCAGTGCTGGTCCTAGCTTCTGAACAAAAAAATATTGTATAAAAAGCTTTTCAGAAATTCGTGACTATCTAGAAAATAGTCACATTTTGTAACACATCCGAAAACAAAGCCCCATATATATATAATAGCTGACCCGACCAACTTCATCCGCCCAAAATAATTTTTTTGATTTGAATACATTCAAACATCCACGTTTTCTTACTAAGTGAACGTTAGTGAGTCCAATCACTGAACTCTTCATTGATTGATTACCCTTTGACCCTTTACAATTTCCTTTTACTAAAAATTGTCTAGTACTTCTACAAAAATTCGTCCTTATAATATAAAATTATTTTCAGACACAATTCTCGTTCAAGATTCTTCAAGCATTTGGAAATAACATGTTTCTCCTTTGCATGGAATACATGTTTGATACAGAGAATAGTACAAAATAAAGACAGCTCAAATCGGACCATTCCTTCTTCGGGTTTAGGGCACACCTACACATTTGGCCTTCCATTTTTGTTTATATAGATAGAAGATATAGGAATGCGTTATTCCGTCTAAAAATCCTTTTCCACTTTTGAACAAAAATCAATTTCGTTAGCGCCAACATCAAATGGACTAACAACGCTTAGCTAATTGTAGAACATATGGGAATTCAATTTTCCGAATTTTCTGATTTTTCACTCCGCTATATTGATCTACGGGAAGAGACGAATACTACGAAATATAGATGACTCAAATTGAACGCTTACCAACATATTTGGCCTTCCATTTTTATTTATAGATGTAAGATATGGAAATGCGATATTTCGCCTGTAAATCCATTCCCATTTACGAACAAAGATCAATTTCGATAGCGCAAATATCGAATGGACTAACAACGTTTATTATGATGTAATTTTCGAACATTTTCCAACAATTTTCCGAATTTTCCGAAAATTTTCCCAGATTTTTCTCTCCACTATATAGATCTACGGGAAGAGACGAATAAAACAAAATACAGGAGGCTAAAATCGGACCATCCCTTCTTCGGTTTTTCCGCTTACCAACAGATTTTGCCTTACATTTTTATTTATATAGAAAACTAGCTGACCCGGCAAACTTCGTCATGCCCAAAATTTATTTTTCGTTATCACATCCATTTTTCCTTACTAAGCGCTGTTCATGGGTGCAATCGCAGAATTGTTTATTGATTGAAAAAAAAATACCTTTTACCATAAAATTCCTAGTACTTCTACCAAAACTCGTCATTATAATATCAGATTATTTTCAGACACAATTCTCGTTCAAGTTCACCCCTAAATCAGACAATTCCTCTCTCGAGTTTTGCTCTTATCAACACATTCGGCGATCCATTCATATTTATATAGATAGAAGACGATAGTGAAGTAGGAGTGCGTTTTATCACATTAAAATCCATTTCCATTTTCGAACGAAAATCAATTTCGTTAGCGCAAACAATTGTGTTTCATTTGTATGGCAGCCTCCTCTTGGAGAGGTGGGAAGGAGTGTCGAACCATTATAGAAGCGTTTATCAATCTCTAAAACCTCTATATGGCAATTTTGATTCCATTTACTTGATTAGTTCTCGAGTTATTCAGCCCCCCCCCCTCCTGTAGAGAGGGGGAGGAGTGTCAAACCATCTTAGAAAAATTTATTGCCTCCTAAAATCTCCACATGCCAAATTTGGTTCTATTTTCTTGATTAATTCTTGAGTTATGCAGGAATTTATGCTTCTTTTGTATGGCAGACACCCTCCCCCCCCACCTTTAGAGATGGGGAAGGAGTGTCCAACCACCATAGAAACATTTATTGCATCCTAAAACCTCCACATGTTAAATTTGGTTTGGTTTGCTTGATTAATTTTCGAGTAATGCAGAACTTTGTGTTTCATTTGTATGGCAGCCCCCCTTTAGAGAGAGGGGAGAAGTGTCTAACCCCCATAGAAACATTTATTGTTTACAAAAACCTTCACATGCCAAATTTCGTTTGGTTTGCTTGATTAATTTTCGAGTAATGCAGAAATTTGTGTTTCATTTGTATGGCAGCCCCCCCACCCCCCCCCCCCCCTTAGAGAGGGGGGAGGGGTTTCTAACTATCATAAGAACCATCGCCGACCCCAAAAACACCTACATATCAATTTCTGTGTCGAATGGTTCAGTAGTTTCCGAGTCCATAAGAATCAGACAGACAGACAGACAGACAGAAATCCATTTTTATATATATAGATTTTTTTTTTGCTGTAAAACCGTCATTTCCTGTGCCTAGGGGCACAGACGGGATCTTGACTTAGGACTGTGATTGTGTGTAGTAATTGCATTTGAATAGAATTTTTTCATTGTTCACAACCTGTAATTTTTTTTCTTTTTTGATACATCAAATGGAAGCCCTGAAAAATATGCGTGAGTATACCCGAACTTCTAAATCAACAGCCAGTTAAATTCATTAATTAAATTTTTTACATACCCAAACAACATGCTCGATATTATGCCATCCCGGACCACAATTTCATAAATTGTTAGTAGCAAGACCTACACTATAAAACGTGAATTGAGCACGAATTGATTGGACAACAACCTGAACTTCAATCTATCAAAATCTCTATTAACGTTCAACCTTTTGAGCCAGGCTCATGTCAAATCTTTGGGGAGTAACGAGTGAAATCATCCAATATTATCATCAAGATCATTCCTAGATTATCCTTTCATTGATTCTGCCAACGGATAAATGTCTATTATCGGCAAATCGAGAATAATTCACAATACGCATCTAATCACATTGTGAGTTAACGCCGAATTGTAGGCAAAAATATTGCGTTGTGGAGGAAAACGAGTTGCTAGTAAAATAAAAAAAAAATACCCATTTCAATTTTCATATTGTTTACATCATTTACTATATTCACTGTTTATGGCTTAAGCAGAAATTCTGGAGAAATTTCCTGTCTAATGGTATACAACACAACATATGCCGCAATAACGGTTTTGAGTAACATGCGTTTGAAAACTCTTAATAAATCGTTACATTTTTCGTAGAGTGACCCCCCCTATATAGAAATCAAAGACATAGTACTATGTCAAAACTTAGTGTTGGCCCCCAGAGACCGACACGGGACTAACCGTGGTAAAAGGCATGCTAAGATTATATGTTTTACGGATTTCGTAAACATTTTTGTTATCTATACCTACCATAACTTCTGCTATTATTACAAGCATAAATACACAGCTCCATAATTTTCTTCAGAAACACCTTTTAAATTGCATCCTTCTACCTGAAATCCACAGCTACTTCTTCCTCGTGAGAAGGCAGCAGCAGCACTTTTTCCTCATTAGCATCGTTAGCTCATATTTTCCTCGCCATCGTCGTCATCCTTTACCGGCAGCGATCGAGGTGGATGGGTGGCTGGTAATGATGGTGCTGTAACAGACAACCCCCATTTGACATCCAACCCGTCTGCCACCCCCACCACTTCCCAATTCACCTTTCACTAGTGAATTTCTGCGTCTAGCAGTGTGTGTGAGTGTGAGTGAGTGTTCTCGCAATGCTTTGTTATTGAAGAATACGTTTGCCGTCGAGCAACACGAGAGCAGGAAAAACAAACCCAAAACAAACTAAACACCCTTGCCATCTTCCTCCCCCTGCGCTGCACAATCTTACTCGTTGCCACCCTTGCCACCCACAATTGTGTGGTTTTCGCGGAAGTGGTGGAAATTGGGGTAGGTTAGGGAGGCCCCTACCCCTGCTTGAGAATGTGCTGCGCATGATAAAATTATGCATTTTTGCCTGATGGATCTCTTTTGCATTTTTCGCTCTCGCTTGCGCTTGATCCATCTCTCACGGCGGAGCGCTCACGGACAATTGTTTGGGGTGTCACCCATTCATTTATGCCCTGCGACGAGAACTCACGAAAATTACGGCTTTCGATTCGGCGGGGGGAGTGTCAATGTTAGATATTGAGTAATTACCGAATATTACAATTTTAATTTGTGTTTTTTTTTGTTTTTTTTTTTCAGGTAAGGTTATGTCAGGATTTCACGATTCCATGTTACATGAGTAAGTAAAAATGAATCGGACACCAGCCAACGGAGGCAATTTTACACAGAAACAATGTCCTTTCTCCGACATTTTGTAATTACATATGACATTACAGTAAAGCACTTTCATCCAATCTATATATTTTTTCACTTTCAGATTCTATAATATGTCATGTTTCTGTTGATATAATGTTAGATTCATCACTTTTCAAATCACTACAATTTATTTGTTAATCATTCGGACAGTTAGATAAAGTATTCACGTCAAATTCAATGAAACTTTCTTGACCCTAGGTTAGGTCACGGTTGAGATTCTTTTAATTACTAAAGCTGTAATGGAAGCCGAACCACCGAACACGATTAGTTAAGATGTACAAAACATTTGTGATACTATTTATTATATAACCCTTGGTTTTATACAAAACGACAAATTCATATAACGCTTGCATTAAAAAAAATGGAAAATTTCCGGATGGTGATCAAAAGACTTCAAAAGATACTTTAATGGGGCAAATTCCCCTTAAAACATCATTTTATTGAACATGTTACGGGTGGGCTGTCGACAGTTGGCCGAAACTTACGCCATTGCTGTCGAAAATATACTTGTTGGCACGTTTTTCAATTCTTTCTCAGCTTTATTTATTAGTTCCTCCTCCTTTTTCGCCACGAAATTGTAAGGGTAGACCCATCGCTTCAGGTTTGTTCAGAAAGTTCCGATGGGACGTTCGAAGGGTTAGCGGATTTGGGAACAACATATATCTTCAAGAGGTTCATCTCCTCCAGCGACTTCGCGATGAAGGAGGCAACTTCGGGCAGGCGCAATTTGTGAAAATGTCTTATAATTGCACGAAACGTCAATATTTACTGTTATCCCGAAAAAAAATTTTCGTTAAAAGATTTGTTTTGGCACTCGGTCGTTTTTTCATGTGAAAAGTCGATTTTTAACGTAAAAAAAATAAATTTTGAGATAACTGTAAATCTTGACGTGTCACATGTCAATTTTAAGACATTTGTTTTTGAAAAACCAGTTTCAGAGTGTCGATTTTCGACAATTTTTTTTCCTAGATGACAGAACTGCCGTTCTACGCATAGTTGTCTCATGTTACTTTTTGACAATTTTCACTTTTCGATGTTCTTATGCCTAATCTTCAGGAAGAAACACAAAAAAAGTTATAGTTTGTTCCCAGCTTCTAAAAAAAAACCACATCAAGCTCAATTGTCCCATGTTGATATTCTATTCATAACTGTCCCACCATGTGTTTTTTGTAGATCCATATCAAATAAATCGGTTCAAGTACAAGAATTTTATGTCACGCTTTCAGCAAGGCTAATGCACTCATTTATGGTTTGGAAAAAAGAACTAATTCTCAAACGAATAAAAAAAGTTTAACAGAACACGTGTACACCTTGTTATCGAGTGCCTAAGGAAAAGGAGATTTATGTTCTGCAAAGGTGTTGCAGATCACTCCCTTCTTTATAAAACGATGCTTTTATGCATAATCTTTCGGAAAAACACGAAAAACTTATTGTTTGTTCCCAGTATTTAAAAAAACAACATCAAGTTCAATTGTCCTATGTTGATATTCTAGAAATAACCATGTCCCACCATGAATTCTTAAGCCCATAACCAAGATTGATTGATTCAAATGAGGGGATCTTTTCACATTTCATTAAAAAGTAGTTTTCTGCTTATAAAAAACGCGGTGTATTGCTGAATTGAAATGCTTAACGCTTTTGGTAGACAAAGATGCGAGAAAACTTTGATTGCGTTTTTCTCAGTTTCTGATTTTGGAACATGGGACAACTATGCGTTAAACGGCAGAGTAGGTCTCGACTTTTCATGCAATTTTTTTTTTTGAAAACCCCAATTTCCTTTACTCCTCCCTTGGGTGATTTTTCGATTGCCAAAAAACTAAAACTTTGACCGCTTTGGGCCACTCTCCCTTAAGTCCTATTTAGCTGATATTTTGCATAGGGATTTTTTTCTAGGTGGTGAACATTTTGTTTGGAGTATTTTTTTTTTTTTGAAATTTACAACCGCATCATAATGTTATGACAGATAGTCAAAATGTTCCTTAGATTCTAGTAGTAATGAGAACATCATAAAAATTGAACTTGATTCGGCTTTTTTGAAGCTCTGAAAAATGACTGCGAGCTTACATAAATTTCGCTCACTTTAGCTAATGCAAGTGCAATTCAAGGGGAAACTGAAAAATTCGGCTCATCCTAAATACTGACCACCAATGCCCTGCTTCCCTCGTGCTTTCCGTGGCTTTATAGATATCTCAATCTTCTATGATTTTTTTGTTTATTGTTTATTTGTATTTGTATAATTGTATCCCCGGAGATGTGTCACAAAAAAAATTTATTTTATATAACATATCCAAAAATCAGATTTTTTTCCCCGTATTTTAGTTTATGATTTTTCGAAGTTGAGATGTTTGAGTTGCAATAGCTGAATGAACAGAAAATACGAACATGGAAAATATAATTTGTTCGCAAGTTTAATATTTTTTGAAAAAAGAATAGTTCAATTCGATATGTCGATCGTCTGAATCGGTTAAGCAGTTCAAAAATTATAAATTTTGAAATAAAGGCATTGCTCTTGCCGAAACTTATTAGAGCATCCCTAGAGAACGCGATCCACAAAAGCCAATCTATATTGTTGTCCTCTTTACCCACACAGTATCGATTGACCTGTTTCATATAGAGAAATATAGCACAGAGCAATCAGTTCGCTCTTTGCGATACATGTTTTGTGAGATTGCTTTTGTTCGCTCTTTCGCTGGTACTGAAGAACAGCTGATAGTGCAGAATAATTAGAAATTATAGCAGAAATCTACAAAGTACCGTCGGCAGATTAACATCTGTGAAATAAATACTGTTCGCGCTTAGTTCCGCAGTTTCAAACTCAATTAGAGAGTTTCTGAAAAGTATCCGAAATCATCAGATCAGTTGCGCGCGAACAGGCATTTTTGAAAAAAAAAGAGGGAAATTTGGTTTTTTGGATATTCGGTTAATTTAGAAAAATCATAACTTCAAAACAAGAAAACATCGCTCTGATTTTGTAAAAAAATCCACAGCTTTCAAGAAAAAATATAAAAAAGCGCCCATGGTCTCGAAACCATGAAAACTATGGAAACAAATGAGGGGCTTAGAATGAAAGGGAAGTAAGTGATTTGATCGATTTCTCTACATCGACTCTCTCTTTTGGTCATAACTTAGCTGCAAATACATTCCCAGCTGTATTTGAAAATATGGAAGATAGGTCAGAACCTCATCTATCTGATTATATAGCAAACTTAAATTGGAACGTTGCAGTTGAGTTATTAACTAAATAAAAAATTGATGAAGAGAAATCGATCAAGTCACTTACACCCCTTGCATTCTGAGCCCCTCAAATACAATCAATAATTATGTAAACAAAATCCATTTTTACTGCAAGTTTAATATTGTTATACAGTGAAAGCTCTCTATAGCAACATCGCAAGGGACCGTCGTTATGAAAGATTGTCGCTATAGAGAGCTTAGATGTCACTATAAGGAGAAAAACGCACAAGCTCACGTAAAACAATCAAATTATGTTAGAAACAAAAGCAATTGATGTATAATCACCTTGAAACAAAAAACATTAAACAATGAGTGTAAAATTCATCTCATTCGTCCGATACAAATTTTTCTCTAGATAGAAAAAATAGTAAACTGTCAATTGATTTTTTTTTGTTAAGAAACCAGCATAGGTAATCTGGAGAGCATCAGGTTGCTGGTTTTGAGAAGGTGGGCTTATAGTTTCATTGCTGAATGCTCCGTCAGGATTTCAATGATTCAATTTTATTTAACTGATTGATTTTATTTAACTCATCGCCGGACAAAATATACCAATTGAACATCGTTGAAGCCCATATTCTTATCCTTTTCACGATTCTAGTCCATATTCTTGATGATGAATGAATTCACATTGTGCGGCACATTGAATTCATTAGACAATGTTTTCTTTCTAGTACCCTTTTCGAACCCTTGAATTATGTCCAATTTATTTTTAGCGTTGAAGATTTTCATGTATTTGAACACTATTTGGGCGGTGGAGGTTTCGAAGTGAAACATCCGATACTTCAAGTTATTGCCTGGATTTGATATGAAAAGCTTTATCCATATAACAATTGCGCAAACAATACATTAATTTTTAAATTTATTGCAAATTTAATGCAATTTTATTCTTCGACTTCGGACGAGATTGTACAATAATTCTTCGATTAATTCGTTTCAATAAGCTTTCCCTATCTTTCGTGATTTAAATTTCTGTTTTTGTAAGTATCCGAAATTTTAAATCAGTTGGACGTGAACAGATGCTCACAGTTGATTAAACTTTATAATACACATGATAGACTATTTACGTTCCTTTGGACAAGCTGTGCAACTTTCAGACCTATTCTGGTTTTACTTCCGAAATATTCAGTTATCGGGAGATATTTTTCAATTTATATTTTTCCTAAAAATAAATTTAATTCCTAAGAAATCCATATTTTTCTTATCGGTTTTTCGACGTTTAGTCGTAGGTTACAAAACCATACATGTGCAAAAATTATTTTGAAATTATAAAACTCTTACTCCACTCTGAATACGTTGAGATTACCGAGGGGTTTTGATTTGTTCATTAATTTTAATGGAAAACAACCAAAAGTACTCGTAAATGTTGTGCAAGAAAAAGATGAGAAAAATATTCCTTTAATATTTTTGGCAGGATGTATTTAATATGACTATATGCTATGAGAGTAGATGAACATGAGCGTCAAAACCGCGGAATCGTCATGATCATCCATCACATTGCGAGAATAGAGCCGCGTTATCCCGTAATGCCCAAAAACAAATTGAAGCATGCACTCCACTTTCGATTTCGCACCTTTTTTTTTATCGATTACAGCGTTTGGTATCCGTATCCTATTGAAAGAATCAAATGTCGTCCCCAGTGATAATCGGCCATACTATGGTCACACCCTTCTCGCAATAACACAGTTCAACTGTTCAAACTGTAATTAGTGCCAGGAAATGGATGGTTGGACACTTCAATAATTACCATCGATTACTGTAAAGTACAATATTTTACCTTTTATGTCTTACAAAACAAAAACACGTAAATAATTCAGATTCGATTACATATGAACAACATTGTTTATGAAGTATAAGTCTCATACGAATTACTTCTTCTGAGATAAAATTTCATTACTTTTCGAATGTTGGATTGTTCGCCTGAGCACGATCGTAGGGATAGTTCCCAAGTTCCCAAGGTTAACGGAATGAGCAAAAATCTTCGTTTTGTAACGCGCTTTCCGATTACGTATCTTCCTTTACGCGCTCATTAATAAATGGCGCATATGGTTGGTGATAGTATTGGTAAAAAAAAACAATCATTAAAACCACTAGCTAGCCACCGAAAATCAGCTCAACTTGAAATTATTGTATAGTTGGAAAATAGAAGTATAATATAAAGTATTGTTTGAGTAAAATAAATGTTCCATTTGATTTATCTAATTATGTACGGACAACCCTGTCACTTCGTGTAAAGAGAGATGATAGAACTCAAGGGATATCTTTTATATATATAAAAATGTCGTGTCACGGTGTTTGTTACCGAACTCCTCCGAAACGGCTCGACCGATTTTGATGAAATTATACTCAAAATAATTGGTAGGTATGAGAATAGGTTGTAAACTATATATGATACCGGTAGCATACCGATAACCATACATTTAATACCGAATAGGGTGGCTCTATGCAGAAAAAAAGATCTGGATATTTTTTTTTTCAAAAGTTTGACTTCATACCATACATATAACCTTAAATTTTGACCTCAATTCCCTATTTTTAATTGCGATTTTATTATTTTTGTGTCAAAAATATTCAAATAATTTAACCGTTCTTCGTTTTTTCAACGAATTTATTTAAGTTGTTCAATGACTGATGGCGTAACGCCCGCTTTATTGAACATCCATCTACAAATACACAAGTAACATCAATTCATCTAAAGCAGGGAGCATCTCCGACGAGCTGGAAGCCTTTTTGAATGAGCACAATGAGTTATCGAAATTCTTCAAATCACATTTGCTCGGATTACAAAATGACAATCACGCTATTGCCATCAACCCTGATAAAACATCAGCTGGATAGCACGTGTGTAGATCCAAAGCACAAGCGCTGCTGGAATCATGATAGCACAGTGACACGAGAAATTTAATGCAAAGGAAAAACAATAATCTGGAATTCATCGTTGACACACACCGTTCATACGACCCTCGCTATGTTCTTCTTCAATGGCACTAACGTTCCCAAGGTTTGCCTTCTCAACGTAGTATTACTTGCGTCATTTTTATTAGTAAATGGTTGAGATTTCTATGACGAACAATACGCCATGAATGTATTCTGGAGTGGCAAGCTCAAGAATACGCGTGACTACAGTGCAAGTCAGAAGGGTTTCTTGAACGAAAAATCTCTTGCATAAACATTAGACCAACGAGACCCCGTCACAGATACTTAATTCATTATGAACATCATTTCTCATTTTGATTTAATATTTATGAACATGCGACGAAACAAACAGAGGGCGCGCTCGAATTATTTTTATGTTTATCATATGGTGATTTGACATGGTCAAGAAACGCCAATTCAAAATATCGTAAGCTGTGCCAACAATTTATGGTCGACATATACGCGAAGGTAGAGATTGAACGACTGAATTCTTACTACACAATCAACAAAAGCGGTGCGAGGAATAATACATTCACTTGCGAGACACTATCATGAGCAACGCCGACACAGCTTTAGTTATAGCCAGGCCAAAGCGCAATGCATTGTCATGACATTGTGCATGTGTTCAAACACAAAATGAAGTTCGATCGTATTCGTCCCCACATATTGTTGGTTGTATTCTGTTGAATGGAAAAAGCGCAATTTTGCATTCTGTTCAAGCTCAAGTCCAATCGAGTTGAGCAAATGTGACAACCTTGCCACGCAATTCGACGTAAACAACATTGGTCTCCATGTTCCATTTCTATGAAGCAAAAAAAAGTAATGGTTTTTCGGGTGGAATAAACACGCAAAATTTAGCATTCAAACACATTCAAAACAAATTTAGCATCCAAACAAAATCGAATAATAATTTTCTTTCAAATTTCAACAATTTAGAATTATTTCCGGAATTATGCCGATCAGATAGAGAGTAAATTGAACCACAAATACGGATGACTTATTTTGACCATTGTTTCGCGACAAGGCGAACGAATTTAAGAGTGTAAAAGTCGATTTCGATCGAATTGTGAAATCCGATCACTCATATGCATATATGAATATTGAGTTCTGCAAATCGGTGAAGAGTAATAAAAACACCCATGAATAAAGGAAGCAATGTGGCTGTGTTTCAAACAAAGATTACCGATGTGAATACTCCTCGATTGAATGACAACGATAAAATAACGCGATTCCAAACAGGCCGATTAATCAGCTCCATTGAAGTTAGCTGGCGTATCGCTGTTTTCCAATTTATGAACGAGACCAAGCTGTTACAAACTAAGCCATGTTGAAAATCACATGCACGTATTTTCTAACAAGGAGAGCTAGTATTCCTACAGATTCCTATAGAATATAAGTGCGATTGCACTAGCGTGTGGAAATAGTGCTACACGTAATTCTGCGTCAAATTTTATTTTTGGTTGGTGTGAATAGCAGTTACAAAATACATTTTTTCTGTTGAGCCACTGAATGAATGACTTTGTAACTCTGTATATTCCGAGCAGTGGAGACCCAATTATTCCCATGGATCACATTGATGGCAGAAAGGTTTAAAAAATCAGTAAGAACCCCTTGAGCCGCCCCTTGTTAAACGTGAAAAGCTTCGAAAATTTCCCCTCAGCAAAACACTCATCCTCGCGTCAGCTCCAAAACAAACAACACTCAACTGCGAGGGGGGTGAAGAGAATATTCGCACAAGGGAAAAGTAATGCGAGCGAGAGAGCGATCCTTGGTCGCGATTGACGACGAAGACTAGGAAACAGCAGCAGCAGCAGCAGCGAGTGTGTGAGAGTATCGATAACTAACAACCCTTCCGGCTGGCACAACACTATGTACGGTGTGGTAGTGCGACGCGACGACAGAACGCTATCGGTCCCTCGCCAGGACCTGACTGTAAATATTGTTGTCTTAGGTCCGGGCCGGGTAGCAGCACGGGAGCAGACTTTTTCCGGTCCACTGTTCGCTGTATCAATGCGGTGTGTGCTGTTTTGACCGTTTGCTTCCGTTTTTAACTCATAGATGGTGCTTTGATTGGGGATTTTTACACTGCGTTGTGAATTTGACGTGAAAAATAACAACAATTTCTGAGGATAAAATCGAAACAAACAGGAAGCACTTTCTGCCCGCTGCTGCTGCTGCTGCTGCTGCTGCTGAAAAAGGGGTGTGTGTTACACAAATATTACAGAGCAGCGTAAGAGCGGCCCGAAGCAGCAACGAGTGCATCCTCGTCGTGCGGTCGCCGGGTTTTACGACCAGTGTTCGCGACTTGTGAATTGTGTTGGGGGCCGGGTAAGTGAGCGAGTGAGCTAGCAAGCAAGGAAGTAATTTTGTCGCCAATATTCACTACTTAATACAGTGCACACAGAACAACACAGTGGTGTGTTTTTAAGTGCGCCACCGAATATATGTTGGAAAGTGAAAACAAACCGCCGAGGGTCCTCTATCGTTATCGAACTGCCCGAGCGCAGGCATTCTGCTGGTGAACATTTCAGCGAACAGCGAACGAACGCTAACAGCCAACAGTTCCAGAGATAAACGCCAGTGCTGGGGTCCTGTTTGTCGAACCGTGTGCGGATATGAGAGCAAGTAGGTGGTTCAGTTTTATCTATTTCCTTCTTGAATACAAACTCCGGACACAGCTCGATTCGATGCTAGATGTAAACACAGAGTGAACATTAATCGAATGCGGTGAATTATGAGCCAAATGGTTCACGTGATTGTGTGTCACTTCAAACAACGCCACCGAAGTGATATAAATTCATCGACGGGAGGATTCCATTTTCGGGATGCAATAACACCAGAACCTACCCCAAAAACATTATCGATTTACCGCTAGCAGCGCATACAGTCTATGTGTTGGTGTGCTTGCGGAGTTGCCATCTCGTGGTGAGCACGCGAAACTCGCAAATTGGGGGAAAATGAAAACAAACGCAAGCGAAAGTGGAAATGCATCCGCCGCACATGCTTGTGTGTTTGCTGATAGCAGTAATGGAAGGATTCAGTTATTAATTTGTGCTAATAAGGGGTGATTCCGCACTTATAGTAATGCTAATGATGCGGTGTCAAACAAGTTTTATTTGTTATCTTGTACAGGTCGGACTCGATTATATATAATCGCAATTTCACTTTCAACGTTAATTTTCGAATCCAATACATAATCGAATCACAAAAAAAAGCTATTTTTTATTATACTTTGACATTCGTACATTAATGAAAATATTGTTTTCTTGAGATTCGATTATGTATAGGATTTGAAAATAATTGTTGAAAAAAAATAGACGAGTGGGTAATGTCGGGGACATAACCGGAGTGAAGTAGGACTATACAAAGGGGACAGCTTTTGCTAAATATATATTTTCAATATATTGTTTTATTTTCTTCTCCTACGTGAATACCTACCTATCTAACTGAAAAATGGATAAGTTTACTGTTTACTCTTTATGAATATGTTGAAGGTTCTGAACAGAACCTTTGATGTTGTGTTTTTGCGTTTTTTTTACAAACATTCACAATTTTTTCTCACTATCTTATAGTTGCTTCTTGTTGCGCCGGGCATCTTTTGGCGTATGCACATATCGTACAATCAAAATGATGGCTATGATAGGGAATGCATAGTGGTCCTCAGCTCATTCACTATCATATATTTCACTATTGAGCACATTACCGTACCTTAAACTGTGGTTTCGTAAACGAATGAATTGTAAGATTTGTAGTCTCCGCAAACAATGTAAATAAAAATGAAATGGAAACGAACTTTACGATCTGTCGAGAAATAGATGAGTTATAAGCGTTCTGAAAAACCAACAGTGAATACAGGGACGGATGACCTTCGGATGAAAGTCCTTTAAAATAAGAACAGAGCAGCAGGAAATACATAGCTCATCATGTTGCTCCTTAGTTATGTTTCTATACAATGCAGATGTAACCTCAGTCAATTTTCAACATCAGTTATCAACCAAAGAAAGCAGTTCTTGCTACCGAGAAAATCGTGAATGCCATCCTGCATGAAGCCACTTCCAATTCGGGAACCATACATGGGTTTGTGAGAACTGAATGATCAACTTAAAAGACCCTAACCACCAAGAAGTTCAAAAACAAGCATAAACAAAATAAATCAGTTCATATTATATATCATATTATGTCACTTCAGAATGCATTGGTATTGTGAATAACTTTTAATAACTCTTCTTTAAAAGGTTTAATGGCCCTGAAAAGCGCCGTGTTTTACGGTGGCTGGTTTTGCCACCAAAGCAGTCTGTATAAACAAACTTTTTCCTTTTTCTACCTGCTGCCGTTTTGCGATTGCGTTTGCCACTCGCTGAAACTAGTTGTTGCCACCGAACCAAATGTGCTCTGTTCTGTAGGCGGGTTTTCTTATTGTCGTGAGCAGCATTGCAAGCCAACTCGAGCACTCCGCCGGCCGAAATTCTATAACCGCTATTAGGTATACTGGTGCTCCGGCACCAATCCGTTGATGCGATGTGATGTGAAACGATGCCATACAACCACACTGATTTACGGTTTGAAAGAGAATGATATATTTTTCAGCGGATCCGCGCGTTTTGTACTTTAGCGGTACACGCTCACAGGATAGAGAAAAATCGGCAGACTCAGCCAAATGGGCGAGTCCAACGAGACGAACGAATGAGCGTTATAAGGCAGCGATGGCAAAAAAATACATTCATTACGATTTGTTCGCTCGTTGGATTCACATGCAGGCTAAAAAGGGTCCTTTTCAAGATCACAAACTTATCTTTAATCTAAAGAGCTTATTGTTTTGTTATCACTCGATATCCCCATCTTGTTCGGCTAAACCTTTCTGTTTAGCGATTGCGTTTGCCACTCGCCACAGCTTTCACAGTTGGAAAATTTCTTCCCATCCTGCTTGTGACATGTTGTACAGTAAATTACATTTAACGCGACGTGCCGAAGCACCGCTCAGTGTCGCATTGGAGGCGATTTTAACCTGTAATTGAACATTTGCGATGACAGTGGTACAGTGTCGACTTTCAATGTGGGGTCATAATTTGGACCCCAAACTCTATGTTTACAAAAATGTCCAACTAAATATGTCGCAATACAGGTCCGTCAAATTAGCTATATGTCGAGCTAAATGTAAATTACTGTACTTTCAATCTGGAAGTAATTTAAGAATTCTTGAAAATTGAATAATCGAGAAAGTCCCCAACCATCAATAAGCTCAGCACAACTGCCAAATTCTCATACTCATCATATCTTGGCAAACAAATTATGAAAAAATCAATTTGTGTTTTATTATTATTTTGGATAATATTTTAGAATGCATTGAACTGTATTTCGTAAACTCTTTTTTGAAAGGTTTAACGGCACTGATAAGCGCCGTGTTTTATGGAATGGTTCCAATTTAGAAAACTTAGTACTCGTGGTTTTGAAAAAAAAAACCATTTCGAACGCCCTCGATGCCGCCTTGTTCTGGATTTGCCACCAAAGCAGTTTGTATAAAGAACAAACTTTTTCTTCTGCTACCTGCTGCCGTTTTGCGATTGCGTTTGCCACTCGCCACTCGCTGCAACTGCCTGTTGTTGTCTTGGTGTCCACGGAACCGATTGTGGTCTGTTCTGAATGCGGGTTTTCTTATCGTTGCGAGCAGCTTTGCCAGCTAACTCGATAACTTCGGCGGCCGAAACTATATATCGCCGGCTAGGTGGACTGGTGCACTGGTACTAACGCGCTCGGCCTAGCTACCCTTGCGGAGCAATTGGCGGATACACCTACGGTGAATTGCAGACCAACACGGTTCGAGCGGGATTTTGCCTTTCCCTTCACTTTTCCTCCTTTGTCATGTCCTGACATGGCTGCTTGTGTTGCTTTGTTGATTTGATGTGATGCGAAACGATGTGGTGTACGGTTTCGATGAGAATGATCGTTACGGCAGCGGAGCGGGGATTTTTAAGCTGACTGGCTGGCTCGAAAATTACGCATGTGTGAGACTGCGACCAATGTTTCGTTCATATTTTTTCTTTTTCCTTTCCAATCATGCTTCATTGTATTTCGCTGCTGCTTTGGTTGCCCGTTTTGGTCGGTACGATTTGAGGAGCACAAAATGAACCAATCAAAAATGGGCACATAGTGCATTTGGACAAGGCTTGATATTTCACAATTATTCAATTATTTATCTCAAGAAAAATGAAATGTTATTCGTTATGATAGATGCGTAGATATATTTCCTATCAATTGATGCAAAAACCTTTGCGATCTATTGAGAAATGCTCGAGTTATAAGCGTTCCAAATCTTGCATTTTTTCCTACTTGTTCAGTGCCTAGATTTTCATTTCACCCCCTATATCTTCCGGTTAGACGTAGTCCTACGTCAAAAGGTCGACTATATATAATCGAGTCCGACCTGTATATCTTGTATTTGTTGTGTTATCTAGATGAAATGTACACTTTTTGGAGAATTGTGCTAGCGATATACTTCACAATAATGTTTTAACATATTAGTTCGAATCGAAAATGACGCTCCTCGAAAAGCTAGCCTGTAATCGGATTCACTGAAATATACGCAATTATCATGACGTTCAACAAAACGTTACTATTTGCATTGTGAAGAAATTATCGCTTGACTGTTGTGAAAATTATTACTTTTTTATTTATCCATCGCTGGTAGCCAGATATACGTAAAATATGTGTAAATCTACGAACATGAATGATGTTCAAGGAAATAGCGTAGGCAAAATCTACGGAATTTAATACAATATCTACAGAGGTAGGGGTAGTGGGGGCAAAGTGGTCACCTGCTTGTTTGGTAGTATAACTATTGAGTATAGATGCCGTATTGATAGTCACCTTATGTTTGAAGAATTTAATGACTTTTGAGTCACCCTGTACTTCAGTAGAGCTGTCGCATGTCAAAATACAAATAAAAACAGAAATTTCTCTCGATAGCCATTCGGCCGTAGTTCTGTGCGCATGGTATCTAAGGAATTTATCGTGAAATTTAGTTTATTCAATCTGACACGTTGGACAAATCATCAGTTTGGACGACTGTTCACATATTCTAGGAGAGGTGAACAGATGTTTCGTTTAATCTCAGCGATTAATTAGCATAGATGTTATTTTCATGTTTGGGGGCAAAGTGATCATAGGTGAATAACAACTTACAATGTTCTGTTTACTAAAGCTGATATACCTCATCACATTCTGCTCTTGAAGAAGACCCTTTTGTGGCTTTGACCCTGGATAAATATGCCACTCCAACTAAACGAAGCCTCATTATACAGAACGTTATATGTTTCTTACTACGCTTTTGTATGCAAGAGAAAATTAAAATTGAAACTCTAAGTGAATAGGCCAAGCTTATTTCATGCATGTACTATAACAAATATGGTTTGAACAAATTTGTACGAAAAAAACGCATGAATCTATCACATTTAGCTAGATATGGGTGAGTGACCACTTTGCCCCCACTAGGTGACCACTTTGCCCCCACTAGGTGACCACTTTACCTCCAAGCAAAAAAAACGTTCGATTTTCCACCTTTTTTTTTTCTAATGATGGAAAGCGTACTATTTTGAATGTTTATAGTAAAAGCCGTTTGTTATCTTGAAGAACAATGAGTTGAACTATAATATTCTTCAAGAAACGGGAATTAAATCAGAATGTGGGCGCTGGAAATGGACATATTCCTTAGGGTGACCACTATGCCCCACTTCCCCTACTTGGATTTAACGGTTTTACTTAGAAACGAATCCTGTACTTTTTCTTTGTGGGGCCATATGAAGTACCTAGTCTTCGCCAATAAGCCGGCGAGAACTAACGCCTTGGAAGATAATATTCTCCATTGCTGGAAAAAGTAATCGAAAATTGAGTTTACCCATTGGATTTCCGAGCCATCCGTGGTAGTCATATGTCGCAAATCATATTCCAAAAAACAATAACAAACCGTTTTATTCCGAGCAAAACGAAATTCAGGTCAACAATCACATTTTTTTTGCGTTTTATTTCATTTTAAAATGCTATGCCTCTGAAAAAAAACCGTTATAGTCGACTGGAGAACGAATGATATAACAACGAGAAATTTCCACATAGAATCATGAAGCTTAAGCTCTTGGTGGACATTTTGTTTCCATGTGAATTCTAGAATTTTCATATTGATCCACTCGTTCCGAACCGAACGACTGGTATTTGGAACCGCTTTTGGTTAAATTGCTCGAATCTTAGCAAAATTACAATAAAATTGCAATGGTCTTTATCTAGTCCATAATATAACTTAACCAACACTTACATATTCAATCTGACGTTCCGTTAAATTTCAATTAAAGTAATATTCAAAGTAATGTAAAAAGAAGTAATGTTCAATGAAAATTCAAAAGAATTGCAACCAGGTTTCAATTTAGTTTGACAACAAATTTTATTAAATTCAGCTCTATTTTTAACTGATTTGGATTGTTGGATTCGGTTGGTTGGATTTATAACTTTACAAAAGATATTTTTTTACAATGTTTTTCCACAAAATATTTAACCAGTTTGGAAAGATGTGCATCTTCATATAAGCGCTGCCAATACTCTTTAAAAAAAATAAGCAAACGGTCCAGTATACCATTTTCTGATATTCAGAACTTTTATTCTTAAAGAAATTTTGGTATTTGGTTGGAAAAAGTAGGTAAAAAAAATCGTAGAATTTTGTCAATTCGAAAAGTCTACATGATAAACTACAAGATGAACATGAAAAAATATTACATTACATTCCATTACATTATAGTACATAACATTGCATTACATTAATTCACGTTACTTTTCATTACATTACATTACTTCACATTACATTACACTTCATTACATTGCATTGCATTAGATTTGGGCAAATCGCTTCACTTGAATCAACAGTTCACTACTAACTCACTCTTTTAACTTGTTTCACCTAGAACGAGTTTTTTTTGAACAGTTAATGAACGGTTTGCCTATATCTCCATTACATTACATTAAATTACAATGCATTGTGTTCAGTTATACATTACAGTTCTCGTAGCATCAGTTGTTAGAAAATAAATTAGAATCTAGTGAAAGTGAAATAGAGACATTTTTTTTTATTTCTCCCATTTATTTGGTTCAAACTGAAATAAACACATTGTGGTTGATTCTCATATCCTATTTTCATATTATTTCCAAAATTTACTTATGGAATACTGGAAAAAATGTTTTGCTTAAAGGCGAAAAAAATCAATTAGTACTGAAAAAAAATCACAATAAATATGGTTCCAAGAAAGATAAATTGAGCGAGGGAAACTACTTTGGAATGTCGAAAAAAAAACGAAATTAATTTTTTACATTCTCGGGGCTTATATCTTCAGAAGAGTTGGGTTGGAAGGATTTTTCGATATCCCATCTCGTTGATAAAATACAGAAAAACCTCAAGGTTACCTCAAGGGAAGTAGCATGTACGAAACATTAAATGCATTTTTCTCGAAACTATTTTTTTCAGCTGTTGGTACGTTTATCTTATTTATGTTGCATTTAGACTAGAATTGAACACTGCATACCGGATATTAGAAAAAAATCAATAATTTCTCATTAACAAAAGATAATTTTTTTTTCTAAATTAAAGTTATATTAACTCTTTTTTTGTTCCATCTCTATATTGTATTAGGCTTATTGAATGAATTGCTACAGCTGTAACAGAGCCGAACTTATTCATGTATTTTTTTATCTCGCGAAATTTTTTTTGTATATTACAGAGTAGCCATTTAGGCGTAAGAGTATTCCTGTATCTTATCGATACACATGTCGCCTTTTTCGCCGTAAGAATATTCCTAATGATTGAATATTCACAGTTTGACCATACACAGCGAGACTGTTGATATGAGGCTTTCATTGTTGTGTTATTAATAGTACCAATTACCGAGCAGACCGTAATGTAAGCGGTAAGGGACTAGGATTACCGTCACATGATAATTGTTGCGTGGACGTAGTAACTAGAATAAAACACAAAGATGGTCAATTGAGAGTCCTCATGAGCTCATGATCATTCACTTAGCAACAGACATGCAACCTGCTAGGCTATGAAGACCCCCAGAATATTACCTTATTTCCAAAAACACCTACGTTACAGTTTTGATAATTCATTTTTACATGCTGAAAACGAATTTCAGCCAGATCGGTCCACTCGATTCGGAGAAAAACGAACCACCAGCTAAGAACTCTTTTAGAGAGGGCATCAGCTTCCAACAGCCTAATAATCACTATATAAGTATCCAAAAATTATAAATACGCGTTCCAGGGCTTTAATATAGTTATTTTATTAGTAACATAAGTTTTTTGAACACTAGCATCGAGAACCGCCCACATATTCTCAATAGGATTGGGGTTCTGGGCCTTGTGAAGCCCATTTCAGCGGATTAATTCGACAAAACCGGAACAAATATTTGGTCTTCTTGGCGGTATGCCTCGGGTTGTTGTCCTGCTGAATCATGAGCTTCTCTTCAAGATCCATCTGGCTCAGTGAAACACCTCCAGATTTTCTCACAGGATGTTGTTATAGGAATCTGCCGTCATTATTCTATCCATTTTCACGAGGCTTGCTTCCTCCGTCATTCTTCACCGTGCTTGGGTGTGGCGCTCCTGAAGCTTCTCACCCGATCTGCGCCACGAATCAGCCGCTTTTGGTTAAAATGCTCGTATTATGATTCGTCCGTCCAGAGAACCGTCATCGTACTCTTTAGTAAAATATAACACGTTTGACTCTGTTTGCCTTGCTGATAAATGGGCACTTCCGAACAACTTTGCAATTGAAACTTTTGTGTGATGAACAGTTCGATCGGAATCTTGTTGAAGGGTTGCCTGAAACTCACGGACAGTCGTACCTTCGGGTTTTTCTTGACTTCGTGCATGATCTTGGTGTCCATTCTCGCATCGGTTTTGCGCTTCCTGCCTCTGCCAGGACGATCTACTACTGATACAATCGTTTCTAGCTTCAGAAAAAAATTCCCAACCGCTGCCTTGCTGATACTGTACTTCCTAGCGGCAGCCCAGTGCGATTTATCGTTCCGATAGCATCACGAACCACTAATTTTCGGGAACACAAGGGAATTGCTTTCGAAATCACTGCGTTCTCATTTTTTTTTTCAACTATATTAAATGCGATCACATGTACGAATGACCAAATCGAGTCGTTTGCCTCACAACACGTCACATTGTCAAAGCATCAACAGTCGAGGGGTCTTTCGGTGAAAGCTTATCGAAAAAATATCGATTTTCGAAGTGGGCAGTTTTTTCACTTTTCACTTCTTCATTACAAATTATTTTTTTTGTTTCTTTAAGGAAAACTCTTTTTTCAGCCCTCCATAGGTGAAACTTAAAAATAATATAGATAAAAAGATATGAAAAAAGATTACAGTGTGTTTACTTTCATTTCAACCAAATAAATTGAAGAAATCCAAAAATGATAAGGTGGGCACTTTATTTTTTGTTATTTTTTGTATGTTGTTGTATTGTAGATACACTTTTTCAGTTGGGCCCGGATAGGAACATTCTTTATTTCTTCACAACAATCTTTCATGTTCTAAATTACCTCCTTTCAGTGTGATTTGCAGGTTCAGTTATTTGTCATTTTCAGGATAATATATTTCTATTGTTCTATAAGTTTCTATATGTTCCGTGGAAGGAATTGGTACATTGAATTTGAATGAAAAAGTTGAGTCTTGTGATATTTTTAATGTATTTTCTCAATGTAAATAACTAGGGGAACATTAAATCAGGCATTTCTCTTAAAATTAGGTTATATATTGTTTCATTTAGGGTAACCTACGAGAACATCTCGACTAATTCGCTTCTAACCCTCTCAAAGCTTTAGCCCATTTCAAACTCAAACTTTTAAATGATTATCCATCTTTTATTATATCAAACATTGCATTGTTGTGGAGACGATCTGGCGTAGTGGTAACATTCAGTAGAGGTCACGAGTTCAACTTTTACTCCCGACATTCTTCCGAAAATGGAAGTAAAGTGACGAACCAGCTAAAACCGGCAAACTTCGTCCCGCCCAAAATGTGTTTTTTTTTTTTGTTTTCAATGCCTTCACACATTCACATTTTCTTACTATGAGCAAGTTCATGGGTCCAAACGCAGAACTGTTCATTGATTGATCTTCTAATCGACCCCGTTGAATTTACCTTTTACTGTAAAATTCCTAGTATTTCTAACAAAACTCATCATTATAATATCATATTATTTTCAGACACAGTTCTCGTTCAAGATTTTTCAACCACTTTTTTATTGGTATATATAGAAGAAGATATATGAGTGTGTTTCATCACATTAAAATCCATTTCCAGTTTCGAACAAAGATCAATTTCACTAGCGCAAACATCAAATGGACTAACAGCACTTGTCACTATGTAATTGTAGAACATATGGGAATTTAATTTTCCGAATTTTCCCTTTTTCCTTCAGAGTTTTCCAAAAATTTTCAATTGCCTCCACAACCTCCACATGCCAAATTTGGTTTCGTTTGCTTGATTAGTTCTCGAGTAATGCGGAAATTTGTGTTTCATTTGTATGGCAGCCCCTCCTTAGAGAGGGGGAGAGGTGTCAAACTATCATGAAAACCTTCCCCGGCCCCAAAAACCCCTACATTCCAATTTCCATGTCGATCGATTCAGTAGATTCCGAGTCCATAAGAATCAGACAAACAGATAGATAGACATACAGACAGACAGAAATCGTTTTTTATATAGATAGATTATTATGACCAAATTGTTTCAACCAATTGATCAATCCGTCTACCATCGAGCGGAACAAAACATAGCCGAACTATACGATGAACTTCTTACAACACTACCGCAAATTATGACTGGGTTTGAGTGGACTATTCGTGTCCACTGATCCGAACGTTCGGCTCTCCCTGTAATTGTTTTCGTGTAGGAAACACATTTATGAATTATCAGTCAATAGCTTTTCTTAAAGCTTTCTAAATGATCTATGTCGTGGACTTGGGATAGAGTTTTAATTGTTTCTTTGAATTGGTCTTTTTCGAGGCTTGAAGCAAGTGGAATGAAATGTTACAGGCATCAATAATACAACATTGCTACTACTACTACTTTTTGCCGAAAGTATTCAAAATCACATAACATAACGTATTGTGATCGCTTAAGTCTTCATTTTACAATAGTTCTCCATACCTGCATGATTTCTTGACTTCTTTTTTTTTAATTGACTTCACAAAGTCTTCGGTTCTTGAGTTGCAGAACCTCATTTGTAATGAGTTTGCCCTAGTTACAAGAGTTAGCTGAAGAATTTTGCTGTGGGAAGCCTTTTCAGAATTAACAATGTTCGAGTAATTAAAAGATAATACTAGTATAAACATATGAAATTAGCCATTACGAGGTTAACTACTCTATAAAGACTTAGACTAGCCGGCCCAAATGAAGTTTAAAATTACTAAAATTTGAATGATTTTTTCACTTTATGTTATTCAGTTACTTGAAGCTTTGTTCCGACCCTAACTAAACTCATTCTCTATGAATTTTTCGATATTCGCACCAAAACCTACCATTATAGTATAAGATTATCTTCAGACACAATTTTCATATGAGACCACCGGCAGAAAAGTGTATTTCATTCATATTGGACACTAATTTAATACGGGGAAATTAATAATATAATTCTTACTTTTATTATTACATTCCGCTAGAAAATACATTATTTTCTTTGACGGTTGACTATCTCGTGAAACGAAGCTCAATGTCCTCCACATGAATTATTTGACAAACGACAATAGGAAAGACAGATGATCAGAATTGTAGGTTGATTATTGCTTCACATATATTCAGTCGGCACAAAAAATAGATGACACACGTATTGTTAGCAATAAACCGACATTTTTAACATAGATCAATGAACGAAATACGTATTGCCGTTTATAAAAAATGATACTTTTATAATCATTTCGTTATAAATCAATGTAATGTTTTGTATTCTTCTTCTATTTCAAAGTGAATTTTGCAAAATGCTGGTTGAGAACTAGAATCTATATTGTTGTTCTCATTTTCATTACAACAAACATTCGGATGGCTCCAGACAGCCTTCGATTGGAATACAGACAGTAAATTGTTAATGATGCTGAACCCGGGAAGTGACAGAAAATAATTTGTAATATTTATGACGTGAACAAATCAATTATCTCAAGGGTATGTGGAAAATTTCGTTGATCCAGAAAGATTGCTGTTGATCACAGAGATAGGAGACCACGATCCACTGGGCCTAGTTACGACACTATGGCTGTGAGACGCATTAAGATGCATTTACCAGTTGTAAATAATTCCGCTTATTGGATCGCTCATGAAATCTACATATCTGATACCAATTCCCTTTCGTTGTAACCAAATTAAACGCTAATCGCTTTGGTACACATTTTATTGACCTTGCGTTCCGCTATGCGCCAATAGTTAGCGTGTTATCACCGCGCGGAAACTTAAACAACAACGCGAACAATGCATTCGCCCCTGCCGCAACATTTGACGGTCATCATCACCATCCCATTGTCATCATCACCTAGCATTGACATCGCAGCCGCCATCGGCTACAGTAGTTTACAACAATATTTACAGATTGATACTCTTATCAGCCACCCGGCGGATGCTCACTATACCACCTCTGTTCACAATCTTCTGCTGAGGCACCCATCTCCCGATCGTTATCCCCCCGTACAGCAGCCAGTCTGGTAACCCTAGGCGGGCACGCGAAGCAACCTCCCCGAATGTGGGGGCGGGGGGTGTTGGCGGCACTTCCAGCATCTACCGCGCAACTATAAAATCACACAAATACACCCAGAACCGGGCGCAGTATTGACAAACAAGCGGTCGGACAGCGGCGCATTTGGCTAATAAGGAAGCGCGCACTACACACAGAACGCGGGACGCAAGCGCCGCCGGGTCACGTTTCGCGCTCGGAGTCCACGTGCGCACTGCGCACTGAAACTGCTTCCACTTCCACGAGCTTAGCTTAGCTGGCGCGTGTTCCCACGGGCTCCAGTCGGCGGTCGTGCACACTAGCCACACAAGCGGCGGGTGGTGTCAAAATATGGGGATGCAGCAGGGAGGACAGTTTGATTTCGGGGAGCGTAATTGACGGCACGTGTGTGTCGTCTCTCTATTCTTAGAGCGCATATAAAACTTGAAACCCAGGTTGCCGTATGTACGGTTGTGTGGGTGTGGGTGTGTATATGTGTGTTCATGTGTATGGAAAGACCGGGAAGTTCCGCAAATCTGACAAGTATGAACTGGAATAGGAAACATACGCGCGCTTCACCTCTCCGCGCCCGTTCTTCTAAGGTGCCCCTGGATAGAGGAACTTTGTTTACATAATACCGAGTAAAGGCGAGAGTGAGTTTGTTTGGATGCAGGCAATGCAAAAACAAGGCCCTCACAAGATTAGGTATAATCAACATAAGGAATGAATCGCAGGCATTCAATCGAAGATCATGTGATCTGTTAAACGGAATTGGTTTTTGTGGTTTTGAAGGGAACTTTCAGGCAATGATTATTGAGGAAAACGATATGTAAGATACACACTACCACTACCTTCAATAATCAATTTCTAAAAGATTATTACCTTTTCCGGTGGAAATCATTCATCAGTGAACCGTTAGCGTACTTGGTCTCGGGCAATCCTCTCTAGAATGGAAATAATTCAATTCGTAGCAATATGGAAGGTCAAATCAATGCTTCTAGACCCGTTCATATCGTCATATTAAACTTTTTTGTGTTCAACAACGATTTTTTATAATAGTTGAATTATTTGAGTGAACAAAAATTATTTAACTGAAAAATACTCCGAAAATCCAATCCATTGTTTCTTTGTTTAGTTTTTCGGACGGTATCTGCCACAGAAAATAAGCACACCAAGATGTTGTTACTTGATGACTCACAACTCCGCCAGATTTTTTTGTGCCTTCGTACGCCCAAAGTTGATTTTTAGCTCATGTTTTGTCATCCCGATTCACTACATTAAATGAGACATAACATAACAGAAAAATGTCACGACTCTCAAATACTGGTAGGCATTTGTATAATATACATGGTACATCAACATAAGATTAATACGAAGCGAGCGAAACAAAAGACAAATAAGCTTTCCGCACACTTTGCCACATGCACGGCCCATACCGAGATAGATATTGTTCTCCTTCGTGCGCTCCTTTTTTACTCTTAGAAAACACTTTCCAACTTCATTATATAATCAGGTGCAATATTATCACGTATTTGCTGAACAACTCCTGAAGCATCATTAGCCATGTGGATAGCGTGGTCGTGTAAAACTGCCTTTCGTTCTAGCCGGCCTTGGTTCGATCCCCGTTGTCGTCGTTTGGCCTTTTTTTGTGCAATCCCAAAAAAGGTGTAAAAAGAAAAAAGAAAGGGATGTTTGCTTCCATGCATACAAACGTTTTAAAGCGTTGGGGGTGATGTCATCTGTACATTATTTGTTTATTTGACGCTTCAAGGCATGAAATGGCATGTTTTTTGTCGAAAATGAAATGCTTTCTGACAACGCTAGTTTGGGTGTAGGCATAACGGCTACGCTAAGTAAGCTTAGTAAGCGAATAACCATGGGTTCATTCCCTGGACCCACTATTGCTCGTTATTCTAATAGGGCTTTTTCGAGGCTAGAGGCGAATGAATAATACAAAAATTCTATTCATCAGATTTTTGATTCATTTCTATTCTAATTTATTCATAGAACTATACGCATATGTTGAAAATTAGAATGCTCCAAAAACATACTTTTTTCTGAGTGCAAATAATGTAAGAATTTTTGTAGTTTTTACAAACTGAATAAATCATTCTGAAGTTCTTCGTTTTGAACGGTTTATACCCGGTCTATACCCAGAAAAAAATATTTTGGTCACCGTTCGCGCCGGCTCACCGTATTTCGACCACAACCGCTAAATGTTGCTGCAAGTGGCTTATTGCAAGCTTCAAGAACGGACTGATTTTGTTGCGATTCAACCGAGATTCGAAGATAGTAACTCGACACATTAGTTTTTTTTGCGTTACATCCAGTACCAGTTTCCAGTTTCTAACATGACATCCAGTACCAGGAAATCGAGTGCAAAACGAGAGCCGCATTTATGAAATGCTGATCACTGCAAATGAGAAAGCAACTTTCTTAGCATTGTTTGTACCGTTTTTAAGAGACTCCGATTATCCACGTTATTTCTTGATCCTTAAAATGAGCTGAATCTGAGATCAGCTATTTCTTCAACTAAGTGCCAACAACAGGGATGCACACAACGCTAGATGTCAATGTTTTCTAAATGTTATAAGATTTCTGGAGATTATTTTCTTTAATACTCGTAACTAATTTTCTTCGCTTCACATATTCTTTGAATGGTAACAATTGTTTGGAGTAGTACAAAAATGTTACAGATTCTAAACAAATTATTTTCTTCTGCTATGTTTTCCGACCAATTTTACATGTTTGCGAACAATACATAAAACTATACTATACTGCTTACGCTACATTGTCTTGAACTAGGTTTGATGACAAAGAATGTTTCCGAGTATTTTGGTCCAAACTTAACAGACATCTGGTCCGAAATCAATATTCTTGTTGGTCTCAGGATGAAACGTTCATTCTGTGGGCTGCAATCAAATCATCAAAACTGTCTTCGTACGACTTTTAGAGCTTATTAAGACCAACATTTTATGATGCTGAAACATAATAAAACAACATAATTTTGAGAATCACACATTATGTAGAGGTGCAATATTATCACGCATTTGCTGAACAGCGTCATTAGCCATGTGGATAGCGTGGTCGTGTAAAACAACTTTTCGTTCTAGCCTGCCCTGGTTCGATCCCCGTTGTCGTCGTCGTTTGGCCATTTCTTTGTGCAATCCCAAAAAAGATGTAGAAAGAAAAAAGAAAGAGATGTCTGTGGAATATGTGCTTTCAAATTCCGCCAATAAACTTTGTTTATGTTTGCCCCAGAAAGAATAACAAACAAATGAAGAGCGCGTATTTTTTGGGAAGAAATATCAATAACTTCGAGTGGAGTTGAGATATTGACATGTTCTGCATCGCAAAATGTTTGTATCGGTAAGCTCTAAAAGTCTTCTGAAGACAGTTTACATATAGAATTTGCAATATAAAAGTTAGAGCAAAAAAAACAGTTTTCGTCATGGTGACCCTAACGTAACTTAGGAAAAATACGCTATATCGGTTATTTCAAGAGACAGAAAAAAACTTTGTTCTACAAAGATATCTAAAATAACTGGGACTACAACTTTGTCAAACTATGTTTACCTCTATCTATGAAGATAAGAAAGTTATATTTTTTATTTCATCGACAATTTTGGTCACCCTCTTTTTGATAACATAAAAATGAGCGCTCTATTATGTGCAACATCTTTGTCGAAGACAGGTTTTGTCTAAAGAAGAACTGTCGAGCTCTAAATTTTAATTTCCACTTAAATGCACCTCCTGAACCATTGTGCAATGGCTAGTCGAGTTGGTATGAAATTCGTCTATTGTTAAGTCGTGAAAAATTCGAACACCAGATGCTATCCCTGGTCTTTATGCACAATGCTACAGTGCGTGCGGCAACTCTCGGTTGAGACGATACCTCATATCCATATCCCTAACCTGATCCATCCCACAAAAATTGTTGCCCCTCTAACCTCGAGTAAACCGCGAGTAATCGGTCGAAACCTACTAAACATAGATTTAAGTTGAAATTCTGTAAAAACAAATCATGAATTAGTGGCTCCGCAAAGCTCATGCGATTGAGCCTTACAAATAAATGATTTGGAAAAAAAAAAAAGTCGTGAAAATTCCTTGAAGCGGCCAATTACCATCTACGGGCTAAGCAAGGGTAATTCTAGAAAAGAATAAAAACATAAGATGTAATTCGGCGGCTAAGTCCTAATCGACTCCTCCTCCGGAATCAGCTGACTGTGAAAACTGTCATCAATGATTTTAAAAACGTAAATACACATTTCCGTTCCGTTTTGCATCTCGGTTCTGTAAAGTATTGTACCCGAATTATAGTTGCTCTGCTAATATTTTTCCAGAGATTCGATAAAAGTTTTTATTCGTATACTAATTGTGGAAAATAATACTTGGCAACGCTGGGTGGAGCTGTCAAAAAGCGCGTAGAATAAAAGCAGTATGTGCTTGTGACAAAACAGGTGCAAAAATATACGAATACTTTCACTTAACCGACGCGGTGCATCATTTCATCGAAACACCATCGCGGCTTTGAAACCGCATCTGAAGTCGCACCGCTGTGTATGACATATCTCATTCACATTACACTATCGAGTCGCCGCTGTGGTTTTTTTCTCACGATTGCCTCCCCGAAAAAAAGCACTAAGCCCGACTTAAGCGTCATTTTTTTTAAATCTTTTTTATATCGAATAACCTATGACGTTACGATAACTTACGTACGTTTAACTTGAAACGATGGACTTTACTATGCTATCCATAATGATTTTTTTCACAGACTGATCCTTGCGTTTCATTTTCATTGACAATTTCGTTGGATTATTGGGATGTTAAAAAGTTCACGAAGCATTCAATGGAAAAATAATCATCGCGCTTTAAGAAAATTCTTCGTGGTAAGAAGTTTGAAGCCTATGATTTTTTTTTTTTGAAGAAATGGCAAATGTGTTGGGTGATGAGGTTTCTTCCGAAATAACGATGTATGACTGGGTTGCGGAATCTCAGCGCAGTCACTTCGAGTCATGAATATGATCCTTGCTCTGACCGTTTAAAATTTACTACTCCCGAAGAAATGATTATTTCTGTACATAATATGATGATGGAGGCTAGAGGATTGACCAAGCGTAAATATTATGAGGATACTAGCTGACCCGGCGAACAGTCATTCATATTCCGGAATCAGATTGGTTTAAAACTCGAACTTTGATGAACTCGATGAATACCACGATACTGTCATGTCACGGGGAAAAACAAGTTTATTTGTCACTTGTGTTTTAGATGGTGAAAGCTAGTCACGCGAAATGGAGTAAGTTTAATTTCGGATTTATTTAGCTTTTTTGCTAACATTTTGAATCTTGTCTTGCTTTTTAAGAAAGCAAAGATAAACAAACAGCAATTTACCCGCTTGGTGGCACGAAATCCTGACGTATTCAGAAGACGTAAATTTGTTTATTTGGATTCGATAAATGCGCTATGAGATGTAATTGAGGACTAACAATGTAGCTCCCGTAGACCAATTGAAACATGGTGGAAGGTTTAATTTCGATTGTCCTAAATGAATATATATAAAAATATATTGAATATAAAATAATAACTGTAATGTTTTTCCAACATTGAAGAGCTGGTTTTTGTAATTCAAACATTCGCAATTGATGGACAAGACCCGAATCAGGACGATAGCTATATCGAATAAGGCCATTGATCTTTTGTTTTAAGTAATAGATGTTTTCAACGATATTGTTTTGAAGACATACTTTGAATGAAAGAATATTTATGTTTCAAATAAGGAGAAACTGAATCTATCATTGCGAAGCTTTCAGATTAATAATTTTTAAATTATTCTCTAGTTCTTTTTCCATAATTTTGACATCCGTCTAAAGAATCATCATTTCCTGCTTTTGGCAAATTCCTTGGAACTCATCAAATGTTTCATATGAAAATTATGCTTCTAACCGACGCTACTGACCAGTTTCTGTTTGAACAATTATATCAAACCTCATGTCCCGTATATCAAATTACACGAGAATGGGAAGGATAAGAGGATTAAACTTCAGAATCCCATATGGGAGTAGCTCAGATTATACTGATCATGAGATGGATAAATTCGGGTTTATTCTGAGATATAGAAGATATAAATTGTAGAAACGGTTCTTAAAAAATGATTCTAACGTTGACCTATACTAAATACTTCTCACTATTCAAACGAGTAAGACAGAGCTGAGAACAAGAGTATGCGAGATATTGATTATTAAACTCATGATAGTCATGCTTTATCTCTAGAGTAATTTATAGAAAGAGGAAATAAAATTACATTCCCATATGTTCAACAACTACATTATTCAAGAGCAACCAAGTATTCCTCCTCATCTTTGAACCAGCGCTTGATTCAGCAAACTAACGCACCAAGCGAATGATTCATGGAATGAGTTCGAATGGTTGGATTGAAATACCGAATCATCGAGGTATAATCGCAAACTTGTCATTCTAAAACATACGTTCAATTAAATGGAATATTATCTCATACGCTTATTAATTTTACCTACATAACGTTCAAACGTCCGAAATTATGCAGCCGACACGTACGTTCAAACGCCCGAAATTATGCAACTGACATGTCTCTTATAAACGGAAATGAACTCTTTCACTTCATTTTTACACGCAATTGTCCGTGACAATGATGATAGACACAAAAAGAATAAGTGAAGCGTTTGTGACAGTGATGTTCGTGATCAGGCCCTTGATTTTCTCAGGGCCTATTTCGTCGACTTCGTCGATTTTTACCATACTGAAAATGTGTGTATGAAGTAATCCTCAGCAATAATTGAGACCGAATCCAACCGGACTTCAAATTTTGATTGAACATACGCACTGTAATGTCATGACAATACATTGCGTTTTTTGAACAGACAATAGCAAAGGCTGTGTCGGCTTTGCTGGTGATAGCGTCTCGCTAGTAAAACGTTTGCGCACTGAATCCACGTAGGATTCTAGGTTCACAAGATTGTAGATTCAAATTATCAGGATTAATGACAATAGCGTGATTGTGGGTGCAACTTAGGTTCATCATTATGATCCTGAACTGCGAAAACAAACAGCCGAGGAGTGAACCCAGTTATTCGTCGAGAGCGTCCATGGACGTTCATGGAACGAAAAAGTAATTCTCAAAATTGATTGCCTTCAAACCGGTGAACAATGACATGAGAATATTCTTGCGGAAAGGGTGAACAGAAACAATTCGTTACAAAAAAAATGATTTCCAACAGAGAAATGCATTCTATCAGAATGACAATGCACCACCAATGTTGTAAAGATAAAATTAGCCAAAATGAAGACTTGGAAAATTCATCCTAAAAGCGAAATTTGAATTTCTCCGACTCATCTCTTCCGAAACTCAAAAAATCTACGTGGAATTTTTTTTTCGTTGGATGAAAAAAAAAATGCGGGGAAACGGTTAGGCTTTCACGAAAAAAATTGTATTGAACTTATTGAATAGTATATTGAAGATAAAGTCATTTTTTGAATCAAAACTATTTTATTTTTTACTGCAATTTTACTGATATCACTATTTTGCTTCATTGATGTAAAATAATGTAAAAATAATACATAAATGTAAAAAATGATGAAACCCTATGTTATTTTACAAAGTTATGGATTACCAGAACAAATCGGGCCGCCTGCTTTCAGTTTCAGTTCAGAGTTTACACTTTCACGGATTGAACAATTAAGAACAACGTTATGTTTCGGAAAATTGTGTTTTTAGAGAAAGTAAAGGCGCTACTTCAATACAACACTTCTTGTTCCCGACTGATGCAGTGAAAATTTGACCGATCATCTATCCAAAGATGAGTGATTTCTAGTTCACCAGAATTACTTCGTGTGGCCATTTATACCGTCGAAGGAAAAGAAGCACTTCAACAAAATGCCGATAAAAATCACACGGTTTACCTTTTCGTTCTGTGGGTTTCACTCATAACAGGTTATCAAAAAAATTCTAGGTTTTTACAGAATAGAACCTTTCATTTCAATTTAGTTATACAGAATGTAGATTTAACGAAGACTTCGTAATGTAATGTGTTCGAAACCAGCTAAAACTACTCATGGTTCCGATACTCTAGAACATCTCAGAAAAATATAAAGTTTTGAATAAATTTTCAACACCATGGAAGTAACTGTAGACAGCTACGCAATCAAACTTTCCATTTTGGTTTTACTTTTTCAGCTAATGTGCAATATGATACCACCAGATTCTATGTATATACCTACACAAATACACACAGGATTATGCACACACCAACCCTATTGCCATCCTTTTCCCATCCAACTCCAAGCGGAGAGTGATTAGTTTCTCGTTATCATGTGTTTGCAGTAACGTTCGTTAGTGGTTTTATGTACACAGCAGACTACTGCCCACTATCGATCCCTGTGTGTGCACAGGGAGAAGCGTGTGTCTTCTCCGGCCCGTCCCCCGCCCCGTTTGTGATGACACTATATTGATAAGAGTATAGTGCACACGCGTGAGCAAAAGTGAAACTGCATCGATGCAGTTGCAAGAGTCTGGAAACTCGTTGCAAAAAAAAAAAGAATGACACGGTACACGGAAGACGCTTTGGGGGTGTCCCTATCGTCACACAAAAAGGGTTTCGAAGAGTGGCCCAGGGGTTTTATTCCTGGCCGGATGGCACGCGTAGTCATGTCGCTCAATGGCCGACGTTCCCTCAACTGACTGACATCCGCTGCCGCGTCTGGCGGATGAAGGCTGACGAGAGATGGCCGCCATTGCGGTCATCACTGTCGGTGGTCGGGAACTACTACTACATGCACTTGAACTTCAACGAGCTTCCACTAACGCAGCGAGTAGTGACGAACGATGCGACGGTAGTGCTGTAGTACACGGCGGCGGCAGCAGGGGTGGTATCGATGGTGGTGGTAGTGAAAAATTGTGCAATATTTTCTTCCCTTGCCCCGAATCGCAAACTAGAAGGGCCTCGAGTATAGTTTCGCGAGCGAATTCCCGTTCAGTTCTGAGGAAGACCGCGACCGTGAAAGAGTTGATCCGCTTTGATTTCGCGATACGCGGTTTGTTTTTGGTTCTTGTTTTTCGGGATGGCCCACCGCCACCTGATGGCCTTGGTCGAAACACAAGCAGAGTGCTACCCCTTAGTGAGGAAATACTCTGAATGAAACGATCGACACAAAGAGGATGTTCCTCTAAATAGTGTAACATAGTAGTGAGGAGGAAAATTTCAATGAACCATTTAAAGAAATATAGGAGCAGTGTGTGGACTTCCCACCCTCGAAAGACATTGGGATATACCGGCCCGAATGAAACTATTTTTAGGTCCCGGTTGTAACTAATTGTAGTGAAAGTTCATACGAGTGAGACGACGACGACGAGGAATTGTATCACCGGGATCCAACCAGAACCGGATACGATCGAGAGTGAGAGTTGAGCTATTTTTCCCCCCAGCCCAGTCTAGTCATCCCATCCCAAGGAAGGGCGCATTTGTCCTAACCAAATGTAAGTGTTATCAAGTCGGAATGTGGTGCATCTTTTCCGTGTGCATCGCCTCCCGCGCGGGATTTTTTTTCTATTTTCAACCGACTGGACTCCCTCCGCGCGCACCTATTTTCAAGGTTACTGGAGCAGTCGGTAAATCTTCCACCCACCCGAACCTCCCACGCGCACCAACACACGCGCACCGTTGGGGCAGCTGAAGTGGCAGAGTGGCAGAGTGTGGAAAACTGTTTTCACGCGCATTCCGTACGCGAACGAACGAGAGCGAGAGGGACAGAGAGATGGTGCACACCAACTGCATTCAAACTACCCACCCTCGAAGCGAGAAAAAGGGAGTACGAAAAGTGGCACTAAGTGCATCCGAACAATTACGAACGATCACGCGTCTCCATCGATCCAGCACAATCGCAATGTAACAAATGGGTGCGTAATTTAGCAGCTTCCGCGAGTGGCTAATATGTCGGAGCCGCGAATTTCTGGACTGAATGCGCTTGAGAATCACGTCTGTGTGGGTGCATCCGCAATAATATCAGCAGTTGTATCGATGCATCGTCTCGAAGCGTAGAGGATTTATTGATTGCTTCTCGCACAATTCAGCGTTATATACACAACTGGTCGTTGGTTGTGACGTAACTGGTGACAAAGGCAAAAATGCGCTTGTGAGCTTGTTTTGAATCTGTTGTATAACTCAAGCTCAAGCAAGAATTGCTTCAAATTGCAACAATGTGTATTCTGAGATCAATTACAAATTATTCATGCATTCAGTATTTGAAAAAAGGGCGCTCAAGAAAAAAAAATTTTATGTATACTGGCGTTCTACGCATAGTTGTTCCATGTTCCAAAATCAGTAACTGAGAAAAACGTAATCAAAGTTTTCTCGCATATTTGGTCGGTCTTAAGTCAGACCGGACCATGTGAAATTTTTATGATTTCGAGAAAAACAAACATAAAGTTTAATGCTCTGCAATTTCCAAAGCATTTAATTTTTTCTTTCGATATTGTTCTCAGAAATATTAGCTACTCTCTGGCAATACTTTGACGTATGATAGTTGTAAAAAAACATCAATTATCATGCCAAAAAAGGCAGTTATTTGGCTCCCTGTGTGTACATAGTCCACTCTGACTGAACCAAATGAAGCATTTTTAAGAGTTGGTTCACTATGACTGAACAATTTCGAAATATTTCTCAATCAATTAACAGTTGTGAGTCAAAGTGTGCCATTCTGCTATGAAAATTAGAGTGAGAAGGATTGTGAGCTTGGAACTGCATAAACATTTGTTTGCGTTCAGCATAATAGTCTCTTCCATCTACTGTTGGCATGAATATTGCACGGCAAACATGTTAAGCATAAACTTCCAATTTTCAATCATCTTAGATCAATAGAATCGTCATATTTGAATTCATTGTCAACGCTACATGCCTAAATCGCACTCTGAAATAGTACATTTTGCGTTGATTCACACTGAAGACCAGCATTTTTCATTGATCCGTTCAGTCGGAGTGGACCAAGTTTATTTTTTAATATACTCCGAATGTGCACATTTTACACTAACGGGTTCACGCACATTTCGACAAGATACCTGTTAGCTTTAAGAAAATGTTTTGTTGGTTTGAATTCGGCGCTTGAAAATTGTTTAAATTCAATATACAGGGTTTTCCATTTCGGGCTTCCGAAAGTATACAGCCCTGCGCTGACAACCGTTTGACATAGCTGTCAACCAAAGCGTCATATCGTTAGTTGAATGTCTGCCATTTTACGATATGGATCGTTTTCGCATCGCCCAACGTGTTAATTTTGTTAAATTATACTATAAAAATGATGAAAAACCGGCAAATGTTTTTCGAGCATTACGGACGGATTTTGGTCGTCATGGACGGCCTACAGAGCACACAATCGCTAATGTAGTGCGTAAATTCGAACAAACTGGATCCGTAGCGGATATTGTGAAACCTGTGCATCATCGTAATGTGCGTTCGGCCGAAAATATTGCAGCTGTTGCTGCCAGTGTGGAGGATGACCCGAATGTTTCGATTCCACGGCGTGCTCAGCAATTGGGCTTGTCAAACACATCATTGTGGTGAATTTTGCATTTGGACTTGCACCTACATCCATATAAAGTCCAACTGGTACAAAAATTAGAGCGTGGTGACCATGGAATGCGTCGGGCATACGTCGATTGGGTGAACGAACAACAGCAACAAAATGCTGAATTTTCGCATCAAATTTTCTTCAGCGATGAGGCACATTTCGAGCTCGGTGGCTATGTGAACACCCAAAATTTCCGTATATGGGGCTCAGAAAATCCACACGTGATTGTTGAGAGGCCATTGCATCCGCCAAAAGTCACTGTTTGGTGCGCATTATGGTCTGGTGGAGTCATCGGGCCGTATTTCTTTGAAAATGAGGACGTCGAGACGGTAACTGTGAATGGTGAGCGCTATGGCCGCATGTTAACCGATTTTTTTTGCCACAAATTGAAGATATGGATACGGATGACATGTGGTTTCAGCAGGACGGCGCCACGTGCCACACAACACGACCGAACATGGCCATATTGCGAATGAAATTTGAAGGACGCATTATTTCGCGTTTTGGTGATGCCAATTGGCCGTCCAGATCATGCGATTTGAACCCGCTAGACTTTTTTTGTGGGGTTATGCGAAAGACCGTGTCTATGCCAACTCTCCGCAAACTCTTGAACATTTTAAAGACAACATTCGTGAAGTTATGACCGAGATACCGCCCCATATGTGCCGAAAAGTCATCGAAAATTACCTTTTCCGGATCAAGGTGTGTGCGAGGATGCCCTAGGTGGACATTTGAATGATGTTGTATTTCACACATAATGGCATAAACCAAACTTTAATTTGAAATAAAAGTTTCATCGAAATTCGAATTCTAAGTGTGTTTTATTTCAATTTACTTTCGGAATTTAAAGTTGTAAAACCCTGTACATGGTCCACTCTGTATGCACATGGTATAGAGCCATTTCGCCATGGTAAATGGTACATGGTCCACTCTGACTGCATACTATGAGGGATTTTCGTTGATCAGTCATAACAATTTCGATCCGTTATTCCTGCTGTATGCGTGATTTTCCAAATCTGATAAATGTGGTATGTAGCTTACATAATGCTTAACCAAATGTAATCAATAACTCGAAATTTTCAATTTTGCGACTTGGTCCCATCTGACTTAACACCGACCATTTGTCTACCAAAAGCTTTAAGCATTTCAATTTAGCAATATACCGAATTTTTTATAAGCACTATACTATTGTTTAATGTAATGTGATAAGATCTCCTCACTGAATCAATTAAGTTGGATTACGGGTTTAAAAATTCATGGTGGGACTGTTATGCCTAGAATATCAACATGGGACAATTGCACTTGATGTTGTCTTTTGATATACTGGGAACAAACAATAATTTTTTTTTGTGTTTTTTTTCGAAAGTTTATGCATAGAAACATCGTTTTACGAAGAAATGAGTGATCTGCAACACCTTCGCAGAATATAAATCTAATTGTTATTAGGCATTCGCTAACAAGGTGTACACGTGTTCTGTTAAACTTTATCTTATTTGTTTGAGAATTAGTTCGTTCTTCCAATCCAGAAAAGAGTACATTAGGCCTGCTGAAAGTGTGGCTTGGAGTTCTTGTACTTAAACCGACTAATTCGATATGGATCTACAAAAAATACATGGTGGGACAGTTATGAATAGAATATCAACATGGGACAATTGAACTTGATGATTTTTTTTCAAAAGTTGGGGATATAGTTTATCCCTAACTTTTGAAAAAAAAATCAAAAAAATTTTTTTGTGGTTTTCCGTAAAGAACAAAATTATGCATAAAAACAACGTTTTATGAAGAAAAGTGAAAGTCGTCAAAAAGTAACATGGGACAACTATGCGTAGAACGGCAGTATACTACATCTACCTTAACGGGAACCGAAACCAACCTATTTATTGTAAAGATGGAACCGATGACACCATCTGTCACCTAGTGTCTATGTAAAATTCCTTGAGAACTATCAAAATTTGATCACATTATGTCAAAATAAAAATAAAGACAAGTTAAGATAAAAATACTACCGAATCATTTTGATTGCTGAAAGTCTATGCCGATAATTGTACATTAAAAATACAAGTATTAAACACACAAGTGTTGGTTTATATAATTCGCGAAACCCAGAGGAGATGTAGGTAATGACAAACATACAGATCTTCCGTGAAGTGAAGTTTTCTGAGAAATCTTCATCACGATTCTTGGAAGAAGACTAAAAAACCATAAATTTAGAATTTAAAATTCATTCCACATGATTAGAAGATATTTATGTAAGTTATGAATCACAGAATTCCACGAAACCATGTTATATTAGTTCAAAATTTCAAAATTTCTTCATTGTGTCGTGATTTTTAATCCGGACACTTTTGCTTTTAATTCCGGACACATGTTATCGGCAGCATTTCTTTGAGAGAAATTATACATTGATTGTTGTAAAACTTATCAACGGGTGCGTCATAAGTAGCGGGACTAAATGGAATCTCGTTTAATGAAGAATTTTTTTTATTAATTAAATTATTTATTGCATTCTCACAAGTCATCGCACAATGGCCCAGGGATCGAATTCAAGTGGAAACTTGCATCTAGAGCTCGACAATTACCCTCGAGACAGAAACTGTCTTCGACAAAGTTGTCATATAAGGTGGAGTGCTAATGTTCATGTTGTCAAAAATAGAAGAAGGAAACATTGTTGGACAATGTTGTAGCTTCAGTTATTTGTAGCCACTTTGTAGAACAAATTTTATTTCTATTTTTTAATACAGCCGATTTAGCGCTTTTGTTCTAAGTTATATTAGGGTCACCATGAAAACAAACAGTTTTTTGTTTTAACTTTTACATTTAAAATTCTTCATGCAAACTGGCTTCGGACTACTTTTTAGAGCTATTATTTTTTTTCGATGCAAAACTCATACTTGGGTCACCAAGCATGTACACAACATCAAAAACCTTGAGATACACACCTACTGCTTGGAACCATGTACCTATTAATCCTTGTTCAGGTGAGTTTGAGGGAATCCAACTTTCTGAGATTTTTGTCGACTTTTCCTAACTGCAAATATCAACTTTTTCACTGACAGGAAATCCAGCTTGGGCCATGGAGACGATTCATTCCACGATATTTTCGATGAAAAAAATGCTGCTGCATATTTTTTGACAATGAAGGGCATTCATTAATCCGATCTTCCAGTGTACACTATGATACAGGTCGAACTCGATTATATACAATTTTAGACTCGATTAAATACAGTTTGAAAGAAAAAATATGTTCCAAATGTGGCTTATTTTATGAAACAAATGTAATAAGTTGAGGTAAAAGTTAATCGGTTATCATAAGTACAGTTCAGCAAAAATCGTAATTTTTGAAAATTTTTATTGAATTTTGAAAATGACATTGCAACAAAACTGAGAAAGATAGAAGTTGGGTGTCAAAGAACGAATTGTAGAGGGCTTAGAGAGCTTTAATTTGGTTGATAGAAACGATGCATTTATGGGGTAATGTTAGCAATAACACTTTAACAACCACTAACTTCTATGTTTCGCTTTCGCTTTTTTAAATCCACCAATTTAGAGGTTTCTCAATCATATTCTGTACTTCTTCTTTCTCGTCTTTCAAACAGAAGCAACAGAATCCTTGTACGTAGAATACTTTTCGAAGTGAAGTCAATTTAAGCCATAATAACTCGACACAAAAATAAAGTTCGATAACTCATTGAAGAATTTGATGTCATTGATGAAATTCGAACATATGTGTAGAAGGTTTTTTTTCACCAAATCTGATCCTCTGTCACATTCTGAAAGAATCCTGATAAATGTTATTGTTTTATGTGAGAAAGGTGTTTTCTGACTTTAAGGGGATGAATCAAAACTGAAATTCTTCTTTAATGTTTAAAAAACAAAAAAAAATATGTATACAGGTCGGACTCGATTATATGTGATTCGATTATATACAATTTTGGACTCGATTATATACAGTTTGAATTTTTTTTTATATTTCAAATACATATAACTTATTCCACGAAAAAGTATTATGTTTCAACCTTTTTAATTTAAATTTAAGTGCTTTTCATATGCACAGTGGGGTCAAAATCTTGATTTTTGAGGATTTTGCTTGAATTTTCACCAGGAATTGTTTATATCGATATTGCAGAGAAATTAGGATAGATAGAAGTTGGGTGTCAAAGATCAAATTGTAGAGCGGCTTTTCGTCTCGATCATATACAGGATTGGATTATATACAGTAGAGATGGAACGGATACCCGGTAGCTATACCGGATATTGAAAGAAAAAAAAATCTTATTAACAAAAGATAAATTATAACACAATAGCATATCAACATCATTCACACGCGAATAAAAATAAAGTGTGATTACTGACGTGTCAAAATATTATTGAAATTGAATTATTATCGGCTCATATCGACAAAGTTTTATTTAGCTCCATCGCTTTAGTTTCGTTGAGGACGGCAATGAGCTGTTATTCTCAAAAGATTCGTCTCAAGATATTTTTATGAGATGATTTTGATTTTAATTTTCGAGAACACTCCATACTAGGGCTTCTGAAATACTCTTATAGAGCTCCTTCAATGAGAAATTGAATCGTTATCTTTTGATCCGTTTGGATTTCAAAATCATTTTCGGAAAGTGCTTTTAATTCCGGACATGGGTCTGTGAAACACAAATATGTATTTTGATTTTTATATTTTCTCGTTAACAGCTAGGTACTATGTTTGACACTACACTAAACTGATACAATAGTAACTATCAGTCACATAAGTTCAACATGCAAAAAATGTCATGGTTTTGGTATGATATTGAATGTAGCGAAAAAGCGTCCGGATTCGAAAGCATTACTGAATACACAGGGAAATGGAATAAATTATCTTTCCAACACTACAATTCATTGGTTGTGGAATACCTATAAGTAGGGTATTTTATTCGCATTCAATACTACTGGAACCTTGCACGATACGAATGGAAAGCTAATGAAAAGACAAATAAATTTTCAGAGTTCAGGAAAACTTCGAATAAAAGGAAAACAAATACAGCAAGTTGTTGAGGCATTGCTGAAGTAGGACTGCGTAATTATCAATTCAATTCGCCTGTTTCTCACTCTAGATTGGAACGAAACTTGAGAGTTATTTTTTTTCAGAATTTTCCGTGGTCCTCAATAGGCTGATTGTTTGCGCATTTTTGTAGAAGTAAACCACAAACAGGCCATATGCCGCAAAAAAAAAATCAATCTTGATAAAGATCAATCTTGATAAATCGATTTTCTAAACGGCGCAGAGATCGATTCACTGATTAAATCGGTATCAAAGAATCGATCTTTGCTGAATCGATCTTTGAAAAATCGAATGTCTTTTTCCAATTTATTTATTTGTTCTATATTAGTATTGCCTTTTCTTTGAACATGAAATAAACATTTCACATTTCTATCCAAACATCGAAGGCATTTCAGTTTTATTCTAAGAATGAAAACCACAAAAAAATTGAAATCCCAGAAAAAATGTATTTTCCAGAGCATTCATCTTGAACCGTCATGGAGTTATTTAATCAAATAAATAAATTAGAAATTATTATCAGAAATTCGACAACTGATGTGCATCCAGAACTCTGCCGACAATAATCCCGTTGAATCCAATAGTATCATACGCCTGGCTTTTAGTCGAAATCTTGCTAGTAGTTGCCGTTCTAGAAAAGAACGCTTTAGCAGGACCTGATGTCACCATCCCATGTCGTCACAATTTTCACTGTCAGCCTAGTGAATGTGATGGCGTAAATATAACTTGTGGCCACTTGTTTTGTAATGACCAAACTTACAAAACTGCTTCTCCTAAATTCACGACCACTAATATGACAACCTTGAAAAGAATCCAATGTTTATGAAATTTGGTGAGAATCAATGTTTACAAAGAAACAAATTTACAAAAAAATTCTACGGTCAAAAAGATCGGAAAGATAGCAAAGAAAATATCTATACTCGCAATATTATTTTTAGAAACAATTGATTCGAATAATCGTAAATCGGAGAGAAAAAGATTGATCTTCTAAAGATCGACCCATGATAGCTCAATCCTATTCACTATCACTAATTTGACATCCTCGAAAGCTATCCAAAAGTTGACATTATGTTCATAAAAATTGTCAGGTGGGGAGATTAAAATTAATGTACATTGAAAAAAAAACTCTAAGATCGAAAAGATCGAAAGAAAAAGATCGATCTTTACCATTTTTTCGGGTACAAAGAATCGATCCAAAAAATCGGAAATAGAAATGGAAAAGATCGATCTTCTGAAAATCGATCCAAGATCGCCCAAACCTAGTCCACTCCACACCTTCTGTCTTCCGTACGATTCAAAGAGATTGGTTTTCGTCTCATCTGTATAAAGGAGCTAGTTCCAGGACTCCTTAGGTTAGTGCCTTAGCAAACATTAATTTTTTTTTCCTATTCACCTTTACGTTGAAAGACTTTTTACGGGCAACACGGCCTCTCAGATTATTCTTGTATGTTACTCTCCGGATAGTGTCTGCGCTGACAGGTCTTCCAATGGTGTCGGCTATTTCGGTGGTCAGGATCCGTTTTCGTCCTCTACCCCGGTGATGTTTCATGGTTCTTTCGTATTTCCATTTGTTCATGATTTCCTATACTGTAGAGTGGGTTCTTCCGACTTAACCGTGACTTAAAACGTTGAGCTCCGCGTCGGTTACTAAGGGCCGATATTGAGTTTTCTTTTTGGTAGGAAAGCGCTGACTGACTGGAACTGGCAGCTACGAAATAAGAAAATAAAAATATATACGGATTGTTTTTAGGTGTTTTACAAAATGTGACTACTTTCTAGTGGAATTTCTGACTATTTTCTATTTATACAATAAGTATCTTTGGGAGCTGGGACCGACACTGCCATTGTGCAAACGTTCTTGATGCGGGCTGAATTGAAAGAGCAGCAAGGAAAATCGGGGCTGTAATTTTATGTTAAAATGATTGTGTCAAGAACCGCTAAGACAACGAATTTGAAATCACTCCAATGGATAGATGCATATACCCACTGGTCTTTCTCTGAGGCAAAGATTTCGTATTAGCTGAAACAGATTCTAGGCCATTCGTTGATAATGCAATAATCCCAAATGAGAAATTTCAGGATAAGTGAATTTTGGAAAATCAGACCTTCTTGATTCTATAACAGATCGAGCCATCTACATTGATGGATCCAAAACCAGCAGATTTGATAAGATTTTGGGAGAGTTTAATAAAACCAGGTTATGATTTTTTTATTGGGCTGAAGCTATGCGATAAAAAGGAGCTTTGGTTCGTGTTTCAATTACGCATTGACCAGTTTTTATCAGTGAATAACGCAATGAGATTCAATTTTCGCTGCATGGTTGAAATTGCTGTCAACGAAAAAATTGACTTCCATGCAATGATAACCTGATAAACGCAATGGATCTTAAATCAACCCAATGCGCTCATTACAAAACTTCGTATGAAAAGACAAACAGTCTTCTGCATGACATAAAATATCAGATTGTTAATGTCAAAAAGCAAAAAGAGGAAGTTACCCTTTTTTGAAATTAGGTAAACTCTGTACCATATTACTGTCTTTGGAAACAAAACTGCTGGAGTTCGAATGCCATTTCCATCTTCACCGTCAATTCTGGGATCGTGAAGGTTTGTGGAAGCCATCTTCGTAGCAATGCGATTGGGAAAATGCACTGCGTTCCAGCAGCTAAACTTGTAACATTTCCTCGTGCAACTGGTTCAAAAATGTCTTATCGTCACCATTTAGTTTAGTAGCGGCATAGTAAGATTGCGTGGCTCGGGCGGAAGCAGGTCTGCAATCCCTAAAATTAGATACTAATTGTTACACATGAACTTTTTGTATAAACTTATCATTAATTGTATTGAATTAGCATCTAGCGGTATTGATGAACCGCGCCATGAACTTCTTCCCACACAATAGAAAAAAAAATTATTACTCAAATAATCTAAACGCTAGGGAAAGATTCATCAAAACTCTCATCAATGGTTAGTGTGATGGCTGTATTCAGACGTCTTTGTCCAGATGGACACAAAGGATGCGAAATGTTTGCAATCTACGAAAGACATATCGTTTCACTTTGAAACATTAGCCATTTGTGCGCCCTTTACGGATACCTTATGCACACAGCAGCACCACGCCGCAGCACCTCACCCACAAATGTTCACCCTTACGGCAACCGAATTCCCACGACATCACAACCAGGGTTGCCATAATAAAATCTGTGTTTTTGCTCTCAAAAAATCTTTTTCTCTGTGTTTTTTCTCAGAGAATCTGTATTAACTCTTTGCGGTCATTTGTCTGCTCTCAGCCACCACAACAAAGAAGTATACCGTGCTGAATCATATTTCGGACGCTTAAGGCGGCGGTGACACTGGATGCAGAAAAGTGGTCGTACGAATTGTATGCAATAGTGAAGCTAAACAACCACATTGAGTTGTATTGGTGTGGTTACATTGCTTCCCCCTTGCTTCGTTCGTATTCATCAGCTTCTATCGAACAAAATTGTTTGTTTCTATTCGTACAATCAAATTTTCGTGCGTACTCCTATCCAAAGTAACCTTAGCCTAAGGCATATGATGCAGAAAACAGATCTAAATTTTATGCAAAGGTATTATTTGGTTGATAATTTCAATAAATTAGTTCAATATGCTTTTAAGCTTTCTAATGTGGTACCTATTTGATTTAAAGCATAAAAAAATCATCTAATAAAATGCATCTCAAATGAAGCGAATAAAAATCAAACTTCGGACACCAAATCAAATTTCGGACACTTTATTTTGTAATTTTTTGTACGAAAATTACATTACAATTCATGGGCCGGGCTCAGAATGCAAGGGGTGTAAGTGACTTGATCGATTTCTCTTCATCAACTTTTTATTTAGTTAATAACTCAACTGTAAAAACGTTCCAATTTAAGTTTGCTATAGAATCCGATAGATGAGGTTCTGACCTATTTTCCACGTTGGTAAATACAGCTGGGAATGTATTTGCAGCGAAGCTATGACCCAAAGAGAGAGTCGATGTAGAGAAATCGATCAAATCACTTACACCCCTTTCATTCTTACATTTCTGCGAAACACTTACCAAGCAATCACAGTAAACTGTTAACGATGCTGAGAACTGATGAAAAACGGGAGAAATTTAAATATTTATGAACGGTTAAATTCTACGTGCTCACGCTAAGGAAACGTCAAACACAAACGATTATGAGTAGTGTTGTCAGATTTTTGCCGATTATGTTAAAATTCAAATGTAGTTCTCATATGATATGATAGTGAAACCAAGGGATTACTCTAAAGAAGCAATTGTGCTATTAATTTTATAGTTATGTCATCAGTGAATTAGGCATTTCAATATATTAGAACAAAGTGTCCGAAATATGATTCAGAACGGTACTAATATTATAATTTATGCAACAATGTATCAGTTCACACTTATCTAAACGAATTTTTATGTCTTGTGAACTTATTCACGAACCAAAACGGTATTACTATGAATAATAGATAACGGTACTCTGTATAAACAAAAGTTATCATCCGTGCTCGGGGAAAGGATTAATGGAAAACTCCATGTATTGCGGCACTGTATAGATGTAAAGAGCATTGTTTTGTATGTTCAAACAGAAAGATAAAAGGCGAAAGACGACAAACTAATTATTTCGGTAATACATGCGACAGATATCACGCGAAAAAGAATTATAGCAAATATTTTTTTAATTATAAACATAAAAACATTGTTTAGTAAATACTTATCAGAAGTTCACAAAAATAAAGAAATCTTGTTCATTCTACGAAGTTATACATCACTGCTCCTTCAAGTAAAAATAACTACGAACAGTACTACATACATGTGGAAATTTAAGACCACCGCAAAGGATTAAATTTATAAGTTCATTTCAGTTCAGTTCAAGTTCATAAGTTCATTGTTCTGCCCAAAATTGATTTTTTGATATGAATACTTCTGAACGTTCTCACGTTCTTTCAGAAACCGCTCGTGGCTTGAATTCCAGAAAATTAATTGATCAATCTTTCAATTGGCATTTGTCACTGCTAGACACGAATGAATATTGAAAGTCTAAAATTCTATAATAGAAAATAAATATCAATCTATAATTTGCAATTAATTCTATCAGATTACCAAGCTAGAGAGCAGTTTCGAATTGCTCATTTTCTTCCGATTTTTTTCCTTTTTCCTTCAAAATTTAACAAAATTAAATATTTCTCATCGTTACGGAGGGATCTCAGCTCAAATCGGACAATCTTTACTCGAATTTGATAACCACATTTTGGCGATTCATTTTCATTTTCCACCTGAAAATCCATTAATATTTACAAAATGGCGAAACATAAATATCAATTTCGACAACATTAATTCAAATTGAATAAATTAACTCCAATCGGACAAACTTATCATTGTAGAACAAATGCGAAATCATTTTTTTTGATTTTATTTTTCACTGCAGTACATATGCGCAGCCCTTTTTTTTAAATTTTCCTTTTTTTAAATATTCTTCAAAGCATTCTATCATTCTAATTGGAGTGGAGACAGACATAACAATATATAGACGACTCAAATCTGATCAGCCGTTCTCTTGTGATGATGAGATATACGTACGTGGGAAAAACCTTCATAGTGCTTCAAAATCTTTATATATAAAATTTTGAAGCTTAATCTTAGCTTTAGTATCATTGGTTGGCATAGTTATTATGAATTTGATGATGTTGATGGTATCCACGTAAAAAATCGCATTTACTGTGCTTTAGTAGGAAAAAGATAAACAGTGATTCATTTATTGTAAAGCTAACTGATGACACAGACTTTGGCATCTTTTCGCCTTAGGTTGAACATGAGAAAGCAGTATTACACGCTGCACATGAATGCCAAAATGACTCTCATCCAGACTGGGTCGAATCCTATATGAATAAAATTGGTGAGTTGAGAAAAAATATTATTGTGATCAAGCTAAAACTAATATTGGATCGTTATTTTCAAAAATCTGTAAATCTGTATGGAAACCTAAAAAATCTGTAATCTGCATCTACAGATTCTTGGATTCAAAAAGACTGAAAAATCTGTATAAATACAGATCATTCTGTAGATATGGTAACCCTGATCACAACACGTTCATCGCTAATTCAGTTTCCGCACTCTGTCTCGTTCCCAAGCAAACGCCGAAAAGACGCGCGCATAGTCAAAAACTACGATAAAAAGTCACTCAAAAATTGCACTCTCACTGCGGGTCTCATTCACCCTAGCTGCAAAGAAAAACGCCTTCGTCATAAGATTTTCCGCCTACGCCACCGCATGCATTTCACAGGGGAATAGTGCACAAACTCTACCCCCTACTCAACGCGCGGGCTAAGATCCAAAGATGCAAGAGACGCAGGAGCAAGCGCATCATTTGCGTACGTACTCACTACTAGCGCATAAGTGCGATTTTAACCTTGCGCCTAATTATAAGCCGACCGATCGACACGTACGAGATCGTGTGTGTTTGCATGCGCACCCGACACCGCTCAGTCGATCGGTTGGAGGTAAAAAAAAGGGGATGTAACAGAGATGCACTTGATTGTCGATCTGGAATGATTGCTAGACCACACACACACACAACACTCGAGGCGACGCGGTGGAAGCTGGGAACAATTGGAATCAATTGAATTTCACTAGTAGCAAGCTTGTTTGTCTTTGTCTCTCTGGCACGGCATTGATGAGTGGAATGCAAATACACTAAACATTTTCCGTCGTCTCGACAGGAAAATTGGGGCTGACGGACAGCAGTAGCCGAGGTCCATCTCAGCTAATGCGAGAAATGCATTTGGATATTGGAATTTTTATTGCCAAAACCAAAGATGACCATCAACATAGGTCAAAGAAGTTTACAGTTTACATTGCTCGGTCCGCCCCAAACGCGCCCGCTTATAAATAAATAGCGCTTCTGCGCTTGATATTGACACTGAAATTGTTTGCTCTTGCGTTTGTGTCTAGCCGATGATGGGGTGATGCAATAGCGGGAGGACGGAAGGTTAGCCCATTAATGCCTGTAGCAGATTAATATGTTTGTTTCAGTAGAGTTTGATACGATTACTGGGTAGAATATGGAATGCAGAATATTCAAAAAAAAAATAAGTTTCGTTATGGAAATTTTGAAAAAAAAAATTAAAAACAAATGTGAAAAGTGTTAGCTACTACAAAACAATTCATAAGTTGAACAGTATTTCAATTTCAAGTATAGTTACGTTCCTAGTGGTGCCATTTGGGGCTATTTTCGAAAAGGTCGTTTCTGGAAAAAGGGGGAAAATTTTTTTTTTCGGATCACCATAAAATGGAAATGGCCACCCTGATGCAAAAAATAAAAAATACGGGTCTAATATTTTACGATGAGGAATAAAACTACCAATTCTCATGAAAATCTGACAATCACTATATCGGTTTGGCATGGAATTCAATTTTGTGCTTGACCCATTCTCACCCCCACTCAGTGTAAATAAGTGATTATTTCGAAAATAATGAAATTCGAATGGAAAAAAAAATTGATGTTCAAAGTCAGTAATGACTCATCTGGCAAGACTTCAAAGAATAATTCTATCCAAAATTTACAATGTTAGTAGTTCTGTATAATGCTGGGCAAGAGCTTTTTTCTGATGTGTTTTTGATGGCTATTTACACATCAAACTTTGATGAATTAATAAATAATAACTGTTTGTACTATAGTTTAGTATTATGCATTGGAAGTTGTGGAAATATGTCCCCTATTAAACGGCTCATAGCTTTCAAATCAAAATATTCGCAATATTTGTCAAGATATTACTAAAAGTAACTTTTTCCATTTTTGACCCATTTTCACCCCCATCGACGGTACTAAAGAATATTGAAATAAAAATTACCGTTGCTGTCGAATAAGAAGGCTTTCATGTATGTTATGAATCATATAATTCTCAGAAATCGTGTTATGTTTGTTCAAAATTTGTAAATTTCTTCAATGTGAAACATTGAAACAACCATTCTACCAGTTTGGTCGCCCTGAAATGTTTTTTTTATTGTAGAATCATTTGACGATAGTTTTTTGATGATTCATTCTTGTACTCGCAGAACAATACATTGTCGAGATAAGCGCAGCTGTCATCCTTAGTGGAGAAAGTTTTGCTATTGGCAAGCGAAACCAAATCACATACAAAATTCCAGAACGACATTTACTTTCTTGGTGACTAAATAAATGAAATAAACTCTCTCTGTTAATCTCAACAACCTCGAAAACAGTAGCACTACTTCATTATGATCAAGATTAGCGCAAATGCAATCCTAGTTGAAAACAGTTTCGCGACTGGCACGCGAACCCAAATAAATTAATAACTTATTATAGCTTATTGAATAACTTGGTATTCTCCAAATAATTTTTTGGTGCACAACCTAAACACCTACTTCATCATAGCGTCAGTTCAATGCATTGATGAATGAAAGAAAACAAACAATGTTAACTGCTTGGAAAAGGCTGAATATTTGCCTCAGCAGAGATTCATTACTAATACCCTCGCGCAAATATTTATCCTTATATTTATCATTACGGCTGCATAAGTTGCAACACCAAACAATCGTCAATCATAGCATAAAAAATAGACGATTGTTGCATGGTTACAGGGTCAATACCAGTGCTGAAAATATTCACGTTCACGACATTCAAATTCGGCGAATTTCTGCCTTCCTTGTATTGATAATCTACTACTCAAGCGAGAGTCGATAAATATGAAACAACACTATCAATGAACCCCAGTGGAATGAACATCAACATCAGCTTGCCATGAAGTTCATTTTTCATTTGCATCTTCGTTTTCGTCATGGTATTCGTAAGGTCGAAAATGAAGATCATTGCGTGTTAGTGAAAATCAGAGCATAAAATTCAACGTCACCAATTGAGAGTGCAATCGATTAATGGTAAAGGATGGCAATTCATCACACAAAATTCTTGTTTATGACGACTTCGGCAATGGAATGTATAGAACAACTCTTGCTACGTTTTATAAATCTACTTACGATTGCTCGGAAATGGCATACACCACCATTTATATGTGCAATGGGTGACACGTTTTCAATAAAAATTCACTGCAAGCGATGAAGATCAACTTAACGTACGTGATAATCACCTAAATTTATTGACAATAATGAAAGTGCCTGAATGTAGGCTTTTCGAAATTCGTTCATGCTGTTTTCGATCAATATACCAGACAAAGTTCACGCGTCTCGACTCTTGTGTTATACTCATTATGGCAGATATGGTGTTGAGTTTCAACAGAAGAGAATTCATCCGATACTGGGCAAAATCTGATTCCTTCATTCGTGAATAAATTTTGATAATCTGTGGCACTGGTCAATACACACGGGAGCAGATACAAATGGGGTTTCAGCGTAGCGAAGATGCACTATTTTTACGTACGGGCTATGAAGCACGCTCGTACGAGTGATTGAGTAATTTGGTCGCGTCCACAGCTCAATCCGAAACGAAGATGTGATGACGCAAAACAAGAAAAAACAAGCGATATTCATTGCTTTGAATACAGACCGAGACTAAAAGTTTGCAAGAAAATGCTTGTTGAATTAGAGAGACTTTCAAATTCTTCAGTTCATTCGTTTCTAACCTTCAAAAAGGCCCTTGGAAAACTTTACTTTATCCATCATACTACTCCTCCGACCCCATTGTCTTGAGAAAGGCATTTGATCCCTCGCCGTCCAGCTCGCCCAGCAACGATGTTGTTCAGTCGATTTCCTCATGAAGAATGAAAGTTTGCCTCAGCGAGATCAACTTTTTATACTCTAGGCAAATATTCCCCTTCGTCTCTTCTTTTCCTTTGTTCACGGAGACTTCACATATTACGATTTCCCCTTCTTTGCTCGTCTATTAGTTGCTCGTTATTGACAGCTCTGTTCGGGAAGGCACACGAATGGACAGAACAAATGTATGAGGAAATGGGAATGCTTCCAATTTTCATCAATTTAAGCCATATACAGACTATGGGATTGTAATGTATAGCATATCAAACAAATCTTAGGGAATTTCCGATTCATTTGGTATGTGAATCGTCAAAATCTGTTCGCGGCAAAAATAGTTATTAACGTTAACTTTATTTCATAAAAACGTGACCTATTTTCTGATTTGGCACCCTTAATGAAAGACGTAGTTCTACGTCAAAAATGTCCGGATTTAAAAGCGTCCAGATTCAAAAGCAATACTTTACATATAGTTGTGAATTTACAAGAAAATCTCCGCTTTAATATATTCCCGGTAACGGTTTACTACTGCGATCACTTTCGAGTGCAAATAGCCAAGTAAACCCAACCATGATTCGGTATTGAAATTGGAACTTGCAATCAGATGTGCCACAACTCACAAAAATCCCGTTAGAACCATCTATTGACAAGAGAAATTTACGAGTAACTGGTTGGACCATCCCCAGCTCCACTTTCAATTTTTAGGCTATTTGAAATGAACATGTTTGCATAACATATCTATGTACAACAAATCACTTTGGGAGACGATAGATTGCACCAATGTTGACAATGTCATCTCATTGTCAGGAATTGAGATCCCTTCATCGATACGTTTCGAAATATCCTAATGATAACCGCCAATCCACAAATTGCAAATCGAAATCTGTAGTTTTATTGACCATCCTTTCAAAGCATTGTGTTCAAAAAACAAGGAGACCTATTCAAAGGTTCGGGCACCAAAACATTTTAACAAGCAATTTTATTCGTTGATAACTGTTGATAACTGTTGATAACTGTGACACATCTCCAAAGATTGGATTAGAAGAATTATTGTAGATCTTGTATAGGAAACAGGTGCAGAATTATTATATGCGGCCACGAAGCTAACAGAAATGTTTTGGATTTTCGAAGGAAATGAATACATTTTGAATACAAAAGTTATGCATGAAAGTTACGATTTCTGTATAGAATAAATATTCTATGCATCAGAGTATTAGGTTTCCTGCAAGTGATGTAAAAATGTTGAATGAACACTGCGTTCTGTCAACTTAACAATGCGTTACACGTGGATTCTCGATCTGGTCCACAGAGTATGAAATATAATCTTGGTATCGCTAGAATAATGAGAGGTCGATTGTGTAGGTTAGTAAAAATCTAAAAATGGCACAAAAAATATCACTTTTTTAGACGTGCCAAAACTAAGTAGAGTAAGATTGTGGAAAATAAAAATATAATCTGACTACCCTCCCCTGAGTACCTAGCTAGCTGTTCGTTCACAGTGTTAACACTCAGTGGAACAGTTATGTTAGGTTCAGTTGTAATAACTCAGAATTAATCATTCACCTCGCGTACTCCGCATGATACTGCCGCTTCATGATGCATGGAGAGGTTCGATATGCGATATGAGTGGGAGGCAAAGAAGAATATAAACTTTCAGCACCGAAACCGATCTTGATGGTTTTGGTTTGTGTGCTTATGTATCATAAAGTGCGAACCGAAGCAGAGTTTTCTCGATCTCGTCGTATGTTACAACAATCGAATGCCACTGAGCGAAATGACTTTTGCAAGATCATTTTTGAACAAACGAAAATGAGTTATTCAGTGAAACGTTCAATCGGCGAACACTGCGGTGTAATCACACATAACCAATATGTTAGAATGAGTACAACAAACTTTTTGCATGAGTTACTGTGATCGTGTGTTTGTTGCATCTGTCAAAAACTCGTTTTTTCAATAAATCGGATGTCCATTTTCTATAGCCGCACAGAGTGTTTTGCTATGTTTTTCTTCGGTTCAATTAATATTTGAAAGATTACTCGATAAACCTCACAAACACCAAAAATTGAGACAAAAATGACTGGGTTATATTTATGATATAACCGCAATGTTGTCGTAGGACTACCGTTGGCTTATTAACTGTTTGTTTGTACCGATTGAATTATTGATTGAATGGAACCATTTCCGAATTCAATAGAGTTCAACATATTTACGTGGAAAGTGAAGAGCTTGAACAATGTTTGTTTCAATGTTTTTGATTCGAATCTCACTTTTCGAATTTGTGAATATTCTTGGTTTGATGAACTTTAGATACGAAGTTTCGATTTTGACATGCACGTTGAACGTATACTGTTGAATCAATCGACGTTATCGCGGCAAATGGATATCAACATTTTGCCTAATCAACGAACGATATGCGCAAAAGCTCAGTGAGCTCCGCATTGTGGAAACACATTCCGGTTTGCAGAAACGCAAACGAGTACAAACGTACCCGCAGCTTGCATTTACTTACAATGCCGATCTTAACAAGCGTTAGGGAAACACATTCCGGTGTACATATATGCAAATAGAAATAGTTCCTTGTCTTTCAGCTGTTATATACGCGTTGAGGGCATTGGGCTTTGTTTACCAGATTAGGGGTGCCAAAAATAATAATTGACTTTCAGGCAGAATGAACACGTTTGTAAAATTCAAATTATTAATGAAAATTAATTTCTGTGTATCAAATTACTATTTTATTTCAATGAAAAACACTTTGTTTGCAGGCGGTGAAAAAATCTCATAAGAAAATTGTTTTTGAAGACAACTTCATATTAAAATGAAAAGTCTCCGTAAAAATGTCGGAAATGTATAGACAAATGGTTAAATAAGAATCAGGAATACGCGTTTCAAATAATTTAATGATATGGTGTGAAACATTTCATTTAAATTTTAATATTTTAAAACTGACCTTGTGTCTTCTAATCTGATAAAGATTACACTATCGAGTTTGGGATCCAAATTGAAAGTGCAATAACCTTAGAACCGAAAATGTGTTGCAAAATATCTTGGGAAAAACTCCAACATCTAACAAAGTAGAGTAGAGTTGCTGTGACGGATGAATCAGGGCGATCTTCCGTCAACTGTCGGAAAGGGAAACAATTTATAGACGTGAACAAAATTTACGCTCTTTACATTATATCTGGCTCTGTCAAAATTTTATTCTTTCTATTGCATTAGCATTAGCATGATGTGTTGGATTGATGAGCAAAATCAACTGGAACTCTCATTTTTTGAAAATATCTCAAGTTAATCACTCTTCACGGGCTATGGTTCAAATGTACTGAACAAGTTGGACTGGGTCTTGCTCAAAATTTTACGGAAGGCATTCAAACGATTCAGATGGGAAAAATAACTAGACTAATTATATAAAAACAGTATATATAGTGGTCGTGCTTCATTCCACTAAAATAAACAAATGAATCTTGGATAGGATCGTTTTATTATGATAAAAATTGTATGATAAAATTGAAAAGAAATGAAAAAAAAAATCAATAGAATTTACGTAAAACAGAAATATTTTTATTGATCTTTTAATTGACACTATGTGCATAGTCTAGCGCTCAGCTTGAGAAGTATTTTGAATGTTCAAATTCTGTAAATATATTAAATACAGGAAAAGACTTCGACGAACTCTATCTTGCTTTCAGAAATGCATCCCTTGTTTCGAACATAGTTACAATTTGAGTTTTCCGCTCAAAGATTTTCACAGCCAAAAAAACACGCGTGGCATTCGCCGCCCAAACCACATTGGGTGCACATCGGATGGATTATGCTATCACCCCGAAGGTGATTGTCTTACTTTGTGGAACCGCATCGCATCGGTCCGACGATCGGCAACCTTGAAATGTACATTTGGCAGCCGTCGGCCAGGTTTCAATCTTCAATATTGATATTCACGTCGCATCCCCGGCCTGATGAAGGTTCTTCCTGTTTGGCAGCGTCTGCGCCTAAAATCCCCCCCCCCCCCCTTTTCCGAAGCTGTCGCTTGCAGCTGGTCATCGTTTGTTGTGAATAAAAGTCACCACTAGCCGCTAACTAACCAGAAACTATTTTCAACCTCTCGCCGACGCGCTGTATTTTGTCTTGGTGGCGTGGAAGTTAAAAATAGCCGCCGATGTGGGAAAGTGCACTGGGAAACGATTTTGTTTTCATCTTAACTCGAACAGCGCCGGGGCGGCCGGCAGCGTGAAAAACCTTAACCCCCTCCCTTGCGGGTGGGTGTGGGTACCTTTTTTTTCGGTGATGATGAATGTTGCGTGCGAGAGCGAAAATTGGCACCGAGATGGTTTTCGTTGAGTGTTTTATGCAACGTTTCCCCAGAATTTCAAGTCTTCATCCCGCATAACGAGAAATATTAATCGAACATCGATAAGCATATAGGAAGAAATTCATTTTCAACGAGATTGCTGCAACATAACAAGCATGAAAATGGTTGGAGAATGGGGTGGGCGAAAGAAAGGAAATTCCTCCACTTCCTGATTGTTTCTCGCTTTCCTACGGCAAAGGATGCTGTGTATATGCCATCTCATTTTTCCAAATATTCACCCACATTCGCAGCAGCAGCAACATAGCACAAGGTGGGGTTTGTTAGGATAGGTCGGTCCCTGTCAAGCAGCAGCTCGTCTGCGCCGTCGAAATACAGAGCACATAGATCGGGAGAAACATCTACCAGCATCAATTCCGCAGCAAACTGGGTCAGTAGAGGCAAACATTCCGAAAGACACGCACACCGTAGCACCGAGAGTCCTGAGACTTGTACCGATAGTGTCCTACCGATGCTAGCGCTCTCTTTTCCCCACACTCGCAAGCCTTCTTGTATGTTTCACCAGGATATTCTGTGTGGCAGTTTGGGAGTTTGTATGAGTGCCGGCGCGTGTTTCAGCGTGTACATAAGGAAAAACGAAAAGCGAGAGCTGCATTTTCCGCCTACGATAACTGACAATCGATATGCATCGTGTGAGGGTGGCTTTTAACAAGTTTTCGTGCGAAATGCGAAACATGTTTGAACTTTTGTGCTTTATTTGAAAATTAATCTCTACCCAACCATTGCCGATTTCCGTCTAACTCAGGAAGCAACAGACGCGTTTCGCATCCTAAATTCCGGAACACCACAGTTCGCGTTGAATCGAGAGCAAAAATCACCCCCTCAACGGAGATTGTGTTGAGTAAGGCTACGACATCCTTGTTCGGGCGCGTGTCGTTCTGTTGCTGTTGTTGTTGACTGTCGTCATCCAGTTCCGGGATACGCTGGTGCTGCTGCTGCGAGAATAGTAGATGGGCCCCGTTTCGGTCCTTCCGCCGAGCGCAGAGCACACGAGCCGGGAGTGTGAATGAAATCGCCGAAACGAACGAGTTGTATGTGAGATGATGATGATGATAATAATTTCATTTCTTCGCATTGCACATTGCACGGTGAAGGGAAGTTGATGCATTGAGTCAGTGTCATCAAGGCACAACATTTCCTACGAACTAAGTGATTCCTTGCATTTTTCTCCAACAATTAGGTGAAGTGAGATCTCTCAAACCCCAAAAAATTCCGTGAAAAATTCAAAGTTTCGCCGAACAAAATGCAACCCTTGAATTGCATAAGTGTGGGCGTCTAAATGTCACCCGCGATTAAGTGTCATGCAATCACGACCTGCTCCTTGCCAGGCTAGCTTGTTTGCCATGGTGATTTGCGATGATCGTTGGCTGCATTGTGGCGCTGCGGAATATTAGAGTGTGAGGAAGCGATATTACATGACCTTTGATATTTCACTTTCATTCGTCGGAACAGGAAAAAGTGTATATCAGAAAATGCATCGGCGCTTACATGTGTGAATGTGTTATGTCGGCACTGGTCAGAATGTACGCTTCTCAGTTTCCTGGAGTTGTTCGTTGGGTTACGAGTGAAGAAACGCAATAATCGATAAAGTACGATTGCGAACATGCAAAGTGAAACTTTTATCCTTTTAACAGACTGCTGGAAAACAACGGAACATGAATTCGCTGTGAATCGGTTGGTTTGGGTCTTCTGAGGGAGGGGGTCTGTGTGTATGTGCATCATAGCATCATCACTATCGTCATATAGGCGCACGGAAATGAACTGCGCCATTGTTAGCAATAAACGACGACATAGAACGATTGCATAACCCTCTGGAGCTGACCTTGATTTTCCACCCTTCACATTTCCACGGCACTCACCTTGAGACAACAAAGGAAAAGTTAGCCCTTCTCTAACCCGTTACATTCTCCCTGCTCTCCCATCCGCAGCTAAACACCATGGCCGGAACGCAACCACCCCGGAGCGTGACGCCGAACGTGCAGCAGGACTACGATGTGACGCGTATGCGAGAAGAGGACTTTGAGCGGCTGGCCGTCTACATTGTGCCGGATGTGCCCTGCGAGAAGGGCGTTCCGAACCGGGCGGAGAAAACTCTGCCCCGGAGTTTGACGCTGAAGCCCTCGCTGGTCCTGTCGACGCCTACGGCAACGGTAAGTATGGCCCGGTATTGAGCTCGCAGTGGCGTTCTGACCATTATTTTCTGTTCCCCCCGCAGACCGAAGGAGTATGGAGTACGGGTGTGATACCCCGTGGTACCCGATTCGGCCCATTCGAGGGGGTCCGGACGCCAAGCCATCCCAGCGACAAGCAGCTGTGGCGGTATTTTTGGAGGGTGAGTTGAACCAAAAATTATTTGCCTATGCTATGCTTACTAATACTAGTTATTGCTGCTTTCACTCGCTAAAGTTGTTACAAAATGTCTCAACTAGATCCGTAACGAATGATTCGACTTCGTGATTTTTAATGAAACGAAGTAAAAATCTTCGTTACTGTACTTCCCTAAATAGGTCTGAAACATAAACTAATGGTCAAACTCAATGTTGTAGAAGTTTACCATAATCGTCTACTTTCTATGCCTATGAACCTTTTCTAAGCTAACTATTTCAATTATATAATTATATAATTTTGAAATAAATTTGTTAATTAGATTTTTAATGAATGTGAAAAGCATAATAATTAGTTCTTCAGGAATGGAACGAGCAAAATTTAATCAACCCAATGTTGTAGAAGTTTTGTAGTCTAATTTCGCGCACTCAAAAGAAATACGTCAAATTGAAGATGACCAAATTTTGATTGTTCCACCCCTTATATAGGGCATGTTGTACCCAAACCAACCCTCCCCTATGTATAACAGTAATCTTCTGTTCTATGCGCTCCAAGGAAGGATAAAGTTGGTTTTGATCTGCACTTGTCCGCTTATGACTGACCTTACAATCTTAGATGTACTGAAAATTACTCTTTCATTATTTTTTGACGTGACGTCTGTCAAATGAGTCAACATGTCACGTTTTTGACGTAGGACTACGTCTTTCATTTCTATACCGGGGTGTAAAATCAAAGTTTCGAAAACGAAAGCGTTACGCCGGAGACCGAGATTTTGAGCGTTAATAGCTCCTAAACAACTGAACGAAATGGTATGATAAACACTTCATTCGAAAGATAAAATGTCTACGCGTTCTATACTTGTTACTTTCTGATCCAAAAACTTGTTTCAATAGTCTTAAAATTGCTTTCAAAACAGGCTACTGAAATCACTAATCGGTATATCAGCGAGTGCCGCTCGGAAATCCACTCAGTTCTAATTGAACAGCGATTGGAGCATGTTGTCGCTGTTGTGGTGAAGCTCTTCGTTTATCATGAAAGCGCGAATGAACGGTGTCACCAAGAACCTGTTTGTGCACCTTAGGCCAGACATGAATCCATCAGGAGGATAGTGATGCCACAAACGGTTCCCCGGGAAGATCTTGAAGCAGCCGCTACACACACATACATACACGCGCGGAATTCTTTCCGTTTGGATGCCATTCAGCATCGAGAAAGATCCGGAAAATAATCTGCCAGTTCCTCTGGGAATTTAAAAATACATTCATGTGAAAGAGTTTATTTGAATGTTTTCTATCCATGTAACACTGTGACCAAATATGTTTCAATCAAGTGCTATTAACAGATGGTTATCGAGTTAGCATTAACCACTGGTGGGTTTCCAGTATCGAGGAAAATGTGGAAATATCTAATCGTTACTGAAAATAATCTGCCAGTTCCTCTGGGAATTTAAAAATACATTCATGTGAAAGAGTTTATTTTAATGTTTTCTATCCATGTAACACTGTGACCAAATACATTTGGTTTTGTGATTTTTCAATCAATCGCAATTAACAGGATAGCTTCTGAAGATTATTCTTCCCCATCATTAGGATATTTCCGTATCCAATATTGTATGCGCCCGCAATCGATTATTGCTCAGTCGCCGAAAGTTCCGAGTTCAGAGAGTTCATTCCCCTCTAGTTTGCCTTTCAAATTGCCATTGTAAACCACGCCTTCTCTCGATTCAATCACGCACAAAAAGCATACTTAAGCGATATTCTGGTAGTGAGACGCATTCATTTTTCGTGAGGACATCGACAAGACAACATCGTTGCTGAGGGTGCTGGACGGCGAAGGATCGAGATATCTGCCCTGAAACGCAAGCAGTTTGTTTGAAACTGTGAGGGAGCACAGAGAAGCCGATCCTTCAGGAGAAGAGAAGGTGACCATCGAAGCAGCCGCTACACACACACATACACGCACGGAATTCTTTCCGTTTGGATGCCATTCAGCATCGAGAAAGCTCCGGAAAACAATCTGCTAGTTCCTCTGGGAATTTAAAAATACATTCATGAGAAAGAGTTTATTTTAATGTTTTCTATCCATGTAACACTGTGACCAAATATTTTTCAATCAAGTATTATTAACAGGTGGTTATCGAGTTAGTATTAACCACTGGTGGGCTTCCAGTATCGAGGAAAATGTGGAAATATCTAATCGTTACTGAAAATAATCTGCCAGTTCCTCTGGGAATTTAAAAATACATTCATGTGAAAGAGTTTATTTGAATGTTTTCTATCCATGTAACACTGTGACCAAATACATTTGGTTTTGTGATTTTTCAATCAATCGCAATTAACAGGATAGCTTCTGAAGATTATTCTTCCCCATCAGTAGGATATTTCCGTATCCAATATTGGATGCATAAAACCTTGTGCCTCCAACGTAACGCTCTCGTTTTCGAAGTCCCCTAAATATTCATTCATTCAGAATTAATTCAGATTCAACTTCAAACAAATGATCTCTAAATCAACGATAGTCCTACGTCACCCTTGCGGTTATACCATAGATATAACCCACTTCCTGTTTTATGAAATAGTTTTCATGTTAATAACTCTTTTAACTACAAACAGATTTGGATGGTTTGAAGATTCGTCTGATATACTACGATTTTAAAGTCAAAAATTGTGTAATATATTCTGCTTTCGCTACGGCAAACCGTTAGCATCTGTTCTGTGACCATGAGGAACGGACACTCGAAACGGTTTGCTTCAGATCGCATTCTGAGAATATTAATAAAGCAAACTCGGTGTAAGCATTGACAATTCAGTCTCGCTTCAGCCAGCGAGCAGACAATAGCCTTCCATAATCTTGAGAGTCAACTTCAAATGTTTTCAAACTGCCTAAAAGGCCAACTTTTAACTTCTGAATGCTTGTGTGACCGTGATATCATAAGTCTTGGAGGCTGTTGTTACAGCCCAGTCCGAACGCATAAAAAGATAACACATATTTATTTTTCGACACTTTATTCATCCTAAGACAGTACAAAAAACCCTTAATCACTATAAAAAACACAAAACAAGCATAATGCCGTACCTGAAAGCAAACACAATTATTAATTATCTATCCAGATGAATACTAATTGTCACTTACCTTTTCATTGCCGACGGATACCTGGAAATAATTTTCAACGATAATTATATTTTAATTAAAGTGCACACAATTGTGCTGTACATACTTACCTATAGCAGCTCACAAAACACAAAAAAAACAACATAACAGAACAACATCTGAACAATCATGTAAACAATAACATCCCAATCGTCACGGTATAGGGAACGCATGGAAATGAATCCGCTATACAAAGCGTATTTTTTATAGCAAACATTCGAGAAGGAACACGACCAAAGAATTAATAGTAATTCAACCGACCATATAAATAGGGCACGAAATGTTAAGAACAGTCAGTCTCAAATAAACATCATCGATCAGTAAAGTTCAACCTCTTGACTTTATTTGATATAATCTTTTTTCATTCATCGGGTAGCCAGTCTATCCTCATCTCAACACTCTGGAACTCCGCTTAGAACCTATCTGGGCGGGGGCAGCTGTGATCTTGCACCTCTTCAAATTACGCCTATCACTACCGTTGTTCGTGCGCTGCTCTTCTCTCCACGTATTCTACACGGTCATGTTCAACATCACATTTCGGGCAGAGACGGGAAGATACTTTCTAACGGAGAGATATTCTCTGAAGCAGCCATAATCTGACAGGAACTGAGTTTTATAATGGTTCACTTTGTTCGGATTTGCGGTTTGGAATTTTCGCAGCAGTTTTGTTTGTAACAGCTCAAAACTGTAAATAGTTTTATTTCAAACGGTTATAATAAAAAACAACAAATTAAGTACATATTAAATGCTCACATTTTTTTTGTCTAAGAACCAGAAAATCAAACTATGTTTCAACTTAAATTATTCAAAAGGATCTAGCTCCTAAAATAATGAATTTTAGTAATTTCATTTTCAAAAATCACCAATCAATTCAACTTTCCACTAATTCCAAATTTAACAAATTTGTTTCATTTACGCTCCTATTATAATTACTGATTTATTTCACTTTAGTCCTTTAACCCACTTTCATCCAACTAATGTCTTCAACTTCCTGAAACTTTTTGATTTCACCCTATTATAGTTTCCGACTCAATGCCTCGTATAGACCCTTTTCTTCTAAAATTAAAATACTTTCTATCTCCCACTTCATTCGACTATTCTTCAGTTCTTCATCTGTCTCTATCTATGTGCCATAAACACTTTTCTGTTGCTTCACGCGCAAGCATCCTGGTCCATAATAACTCCGACAAGGGGATTCGGTGCATGGATGGCTAACACACTTCTTCCTGTTTTCTGTCCATCCAGTTCTGGAGAACCGTTATGAATTGGTGTGTCTATCTTCGATGTTCTCCGCCATAACCCTTTCCTGCTGCCATTTGACATCCGCCTCCGCTCTCAACATTTTTCGTGTTCTTCTGGTTTCCCTTCGCTTGTAAAACTCGCTGTCCTCCGCTAGAGTCGTTATGCCCATGGGGATCATTCCGGCGAGAACACAAACAAGCATCGACGAGATGGTCCCATATACACTTATGACTCGCCACCAACCAGTCTAAGCCATGGTATCTTAATATTGACGAAGATACGATTGCCTCTTGCTGCTGCCAGGTTTATTTGGCAGGATTTTTTTTTATCCCTTTTGTTTATTTTAGGCTCATTAGCATTTTAGCTGAAACAGAGCCGAATTTTATTCGTGTACATGTCACTTGTTTATCATATCTATAATTAGCACATTGCACAGTTGCCTTTTTTTCGGCGTTAGATTGTTCCTGTTTATACCATTGCATATGGTACACATTTGCACAGTAGCCATTTAGGCGTGATTTAGTTCGCTGTGTTAATTCCATTTGCCACCATTCCTCAGATATAGTCAACGTGATGATTGAAGTTCAGACGATCGTCGATCAACATTCCCAGATACTGTACACCACACCTCGAGACAATGATATGTTCTTCGATGAGGACTTCTACCCGCAGTATAGATTTGCAGTAGCTCACTAACAGCACTTCAGTTTTGTGATGTATGGATCTGGAGCTTTGCCCCTTTCATCGAACTACTGATCGTTTCTATTGCCTCAGTTGGCATCGTTTACTCTTTCTGGAGTGTCTCGCTGATTACCGTTGATACCGATTTCCTCTCCGCTTCTGTTTGAGTAGAAGCATCTTAGACATTCCTTTCCGGAAAACGAACTGCATTTTTGGCAATCCGTGATCGCTCTCCATGCTTTTCGTTACTATCGTCAGAATAATTCTCTCAAATATTATCCTAACGGTGAAAAATCTATCAAACACATAGGGGATATCAGGGTAAACAGCGATACCCTAAGGATTCCCACATATTTCCAAGATCTACCGTGTTTCTTCGACATCAAATCGTTAGAGAACCTTTCTTCAACCATTCATGAACCATTCTACATTACCTGTTGATCATTTTATGAGTAGAACTCGAATTTTGATAGAGTATAAAAATTGAAGTTTCCAGGTGAAATAAATGGGAGTGCGGAAGTTGTAGTGCACCCGTGGCCGAGTGGTTAGCGTCTCACATTATCAGGCCGGGTGTTCGGGTTCGGTTCCCGTTCTGGCCGGGGGATTTTTCGTCAAAGAAATTTCTTTCGACTTGCACTGTGGTCACGCGTATTCTAGAGCTTGCCCCTCGGAATACAATCAAGGCGTGTTATTTGGCTTAAGAAATCTCAACTAAGTATTAATAAATGACGCTAGTTAATGCATACGTTGGGACGTCAAAAGTTCCACATGGAACGTTAATGCCATTCAAGAAATGGGAGTGCGGGTGAGGTCGACACCCTGTCAAGTAAAATCTACACCTTTGAAGAAACGAATGAAAACTTGCTACAATAAGAGGCTATCTATATACTATGTGGACACTCTAAGAGGGAAGAGGGGTGATAGTTACAAATCGTATGTGTATTTGTGAGATTGCTCAGATTTTAAATGATAAAAAAGCAAGTGTAGTGTAGAAAGTGTAGAAAACACGTGTTATTTCGTGATCCATCCGTAACAGACGAAACGCGAAACACGAGAAAACTCGTGAGCGATCCGCAATGTGTTTTTTGCGTTTGCGTTTTTTTAAAGGATTTAAATATATGAGACTCGAGTATAAACCGTTTTTTTCCCGGGAGATGTTCTAACGATATGTTGTTCGGTCCTATACGGTGATTGAACCATAATTTGTGTGATAAAAACTGAGCAAAAAACCTTCATGGCATAAGTGAAAAAATTTAACTTTCCCTCCCCCAATTTCAATCTCAAAGCCACCCTATGAGGAATACGCTAGCCCGGAAAAAGGAAGCCCAATTGCATAAGACGCACACAAAATCACGACCTTTCTCAATGCGAAGCGCGTGTTCCTCGCATCACAATCAAAAGTACAATGAGTGCCTGAGAGAGAGAGAGCGAGCGGAGCTCTCGTTACCACCACCCCCATCGAGTGGCTCAATTGGGTTACCATCTATCGATTGAGCCACAAAGAATACACACGTTCTTGTCACTCCTTCCTCCCCACTACTAGCCTGGTCCAATGCAGGTCCGATGATGGCAAACTTCCTTGCCACGTTCAAGGATGCATGCCAGCCAACACAACACGGCGCGCACTCGGCGATAAAGTTTTCCATTGCGCTTTGTTTTCTCACGATAGTGATAATGTAGTCCTGCGAGCGCTTTTTAATTGCGTCACAAAGTGGCGATGTCAAGGATGGCGTGTGGCGCGTTTGCTTGGCTCGACAAAACAAAGCGATATTGTTGTCTGCGTCGGATGAAACCGCGCGTCATTCCCGATAATGTTTTCCCCAGTTACTTATTCGGTGTTGTATCTAACCCCATTTCTTGCGGTGCAGGATTACGCTTTTACTAATAATAATTTGTTTTTTCTCTCTTTCTTTTTCATATACTCTGTTCTCTGAAATGAACTACTTTACTTCCGAACACTGTACATATTCTGCCAACTTGGAAACTACTAAAAGGTGCAAGAGCTACGACATGTCTCCTATGGGAACATTAAGGTATCTATCCTGGCTATTGCTAACGAGCATTATCCTTAACACCCAGCCCCTGAGTATTCCCCCACAACTAAGAATCGGTTTTCCACCCCTTCTAATATTTCGCAGATTTTCAAAGACAGTGACTTTTACTATCTGGACGGTTCGGAACCGGCCCAGTCCAACTGGATGCGATATGTCGCGTCCGCCTATAGCTTTTCCGTGATGAATCTGGTTGCCTGCCAGCACCAGGAGCACATCTACTTCTACACCATCCGGGACATTATGCCCAACGAAGAGCTGATGGTGTGGTACTGTCGGGACTTTGCAAAGCGGCTCGGATACGACATCGATCCGGAGCGGGCAACCTACTCGATCTGTAGGGAGGAAACGCTGAAGAAAACCTACGCCACAATCACGAAGGCACCCGTCCCACCGGAGGTTGCCTACAGTCACGTGAAACACGTGATGGGTCTGTACCTGCCTGCAATCCGAAATGCCCCGACGCCGAGTCCATCGCCTCCCGCAGCGACACCGGTCACGACTGTGGTCGTCCCGTCCAAGCACCAGATCCATCAGACGGTACTGCGGGAACCGAGAAGCTCAATTGAAGTTCGTGATCGGTCCCCGATCAGGATTGTGATCCAGGAGCAGAGTCCCCTGCGGGAAAGTGCAAAAGAGGTGGATGCCGATTCACCGATCTCCCAGAATGGGAAGGAAGCTCACTACGAGCACCAGCTGACGCCAAACGATGGCTCGGTGAGGTCCGACGAGGGATACCACAGCAATGGGTATCATGAGGATGGATTTACGCCACCGGAGGACTCCAGCGATAGTGAGAGTGAGCACAACTACGTTTTGGATTGCTCAAAAAAGGCAATCGCGCCGAAGGAAACCAGTGTGAGTCAGAAGATGGAAGTTTGTGATAAAAATGAGTACCGAAAGGTGAAGATGAAGATGCCATTGAAGTATGAGTTCAAAAACAACAAGAACTTTAAAGCTGAGAAAGAAGAGGTCGTAGAGGAGGAAGAAGTGGCTTCTACGCGGGAGGTCACACCTGCAACCAGCACTGTGCTTGTGTTGGATACCTCACCGGAAGCGGTTGTACCTCTGACCAAAACATACTACGAAGCGGAGACCTCCACGTCCCCTGCAACCTTTATCCGGTACACACCTCCAAGCTCAAGTATTCTCGAGACAATACTCACCGGCAGCCGACCTCAGGTAGATGATCCTCTACAGAGGCAGCCCAATGCTACACCACCTCCAACCTCACCCACAGAGATGGCCTATTCGTACAAAAAATCACAACGATATGGGAATGTGTGTAGTCCAGACTCTAGCTCCCAGAATCCGGTTGAATCCAGTGAGAATGCGCTTCAGGTGATACAGGAAGCGAAGATGAACCACAGCGTCGAGCAACGTGAATCTCAATCTCCAACGATTGTCTACAAATCCGAGTACAGACCGCACTCACCTCATCCATACGAACCCCCAACGCACGATTACTCCATCTATCCCTCCCAGAGTAGCACCGTCATCAACAGTGCTTCCAGTTCGACATACTCGCCACCGCTTAACGGTGGTCACTACGAGAGACTGACAACGCATACAATCCAGTCGCCTAGCGGGTTCATACAGCTGCAGCCCAAAGGTCAGCTACCACTGGGTCATCCCCTTATGCAACCTCTTCCCCCGCTAACGCACATGTCGCCTGGACGAGGCTCACCCCCCAGCAGTCTTAGTCCCGATGGTGGGTCGTACTCCCGATGTGGCAGCCCAATGAGTCCCGGAAGTCCCGGCTCCCGGGGCTACCGAAGCCTGCCATATCCGCTGCGTAAACGAGATGGGAAGATGCATTACGAGTGCAACGTATGCAGCAAGACGTTTGGTCAGCTGTCCAATCTTAAGGTCCACCTGCGCACCCATTCCGGCGAGCGACCCTTCAAGTGTAACGTTTGTACCAAATCCTTCACTCAACTTGCCCACCTGCAAAAGCACCATCTAGTGCACACTGGCGAGAAACCACACCAATGTGATATCTGCAAGAAGCGCTTCTCCTCCACGTCCAACCTGAAGACCCACCTGAGGCTACACAGCGGCCAGAAGCCGTACGCGTGCGACCTATGTCCCCAGAAGTTTACCCAATTTGTGCACCTCAAGCTGCACAAACGACTGCACACCAATGACCGGCCGTACGTGTGCCAAGGTTGTGATAAGAAGTACATTAGCGCCTCGGGTCTGCGAACACACTGGAAGACGACCAGCTGCAAGCCAAATAATCTGGAGGAAGAACTAGCCCTAGCTGCCGCCGCTACCTCTGAGTGTATAGGTATGTTTCGTGTAAGAGAAAAAACGGTAATATTATATCTTTTGACGATTTTCTTCTCTCACAGATAAAGACCAATCGGAGACTGACCAGAGGGACTACTATGATATGCAACATATGAGTCACCCAGCAGGAATGGGCCAGCCTCAGCTTCGGCATGGTAGTGGCCATGGTTCCCCTCCTATGCTCAGTATGCCCCCACAACCTCACACGGGTCCACCACCGCCAATGCATTCGAGCCATCTTATGCAGGGTCATCTGGGTCCGGAACCGGTTATACAGAAAGTGGGCAAGATCCAGTACCCTTCGTCCAGTCATCAGAGTAATAACAACAACAACAACCCCAGCGTACTGAACGGCAACGTGATCAATGGTGGACCCCATTTGCAATACCTCGGAAGTCCCTTCTCGACGCAGGGTGCTCCGACGCATCAGCAAACACCACCTCCGCCGCCACCGATCCATCACCACCATCACGCCCCACAGCAGCCCTCCGCTGTGGTTGGCCCCGATCCAACCAACAGGCCTAGCGTGATCGAATCAAACCAACCGATGGTCATCGAGTGTACGTAGCTTCAACTCAATGGTCCGCCGGGAGGACCTCCAGTCCAGTTCCCAGATGGTGCTACCATCTGGCGACAGGACAGTGTAATTCGCGTGCTCGGCTGAATGCGGTAGTGACACACACAAACAAAACAAGTTGAGTAACAACCTACTTGCAAAACAATGATCTTTTTTCGCGCGTAAGATTTAAGGATTAAATAACTGTGAATACTAGTTTTAAGGTGTTACAGACGTAAAACAACACACACAGCTAGCTTTTAAGAGAACTATAAATTTATATATTTATTTTTTACCTATTATCACGGTAGAGAAGTGAATCAGCGAAAGGGAGATAAACTATTTTTAAGTGTTCTTAAAATCTACTAATTATACGAACGCTAGTGCAGCTTGTCATTTTTCATGAAAAAGTAGAAGGAACAAGCTTTTTGACAGCGCAGGCAGACCCTAGTTGTTTGTTTTTGTTGGCTTCTATTTTTCGGTGCCACACGTGTAAATATAGGCGGTAACAAAATGGCGATACGAAATTGGACCATATGTGTATATTTGGCAGGTCGGCAATTTAGGGCTTTTGTGTTGTCAATTTTCGTTGTGTTTGAATTTTTACGGATAGAAGAACGGGGTTGAACTGGAGTGTACAGTGACTTAGTAGATATGTGACGCTTGTTAGAGTTGAGTGTTGAATGTTGAATGTTAGGACAATTGCGAAAGTGAGATTCACTAGAGAGAGAGAGAGAGGTAGAACGGTGAACATTATTACACGAGCAACAGACTGATATTTTTTTCCTTATTACACCTAGGCAAAAATACGATACGAATAGTGAGGAATCGAGAACAAAAAACTGAAACAAATTTGGCAAATAAGATGGGAAAAAATTAAGATATTTTGTTTTTTTTAATAGTATGTAATTGTAGAATTGAAATGCTCAGAGAGGAGAATGCGGGCTGTAGGGTGTAAAACGTAATTGGATGTGTGTAATGGGTGGAATGTGTTGGAATTAATTTATAATCGGTTTGCGGTTTCCCGAACTGCACCGAAATTGATAATCAAATGTCCAAGTTGCTGTTAAAGCTCGTTTCCACCGGAAATGTGTTGGCAGTGAACCATTCGATGTCTGTCAAGCTGGTAGATCTCGAATCGATTCCCGAAGTAAATGTTTTACTTAAGGTGGCCGTACACTGTTTGCCCGGAGGTCAAATATTTGATATATTTTGACAGATAAAGTTTGATTTGATATTTGTACAAACACTATTTTGTTTGCCACTCTTAAATATTCAACAGTGTTAAACAATGTCAAACACCGAACATGGATAAAATCGACTGAAATATTCAAGGTAACCTAACCATGTACCGACAGGTTCGAAGAACAGACTAAAAAAGTATTCGAGGCATCCAAAAATTGAATATTTGCTTGTTGTGTTTTGTGTAGCATATATTTGATCAGTACACGTCGACCAAATTTTATCTGTCAAAAAGAGTCAAATATTTGGCTTCAGTCAAACAGTGTATGAGCACCCTTACAAGACAGATTACGAGTTTGGAAAGTAATTTCTACTAGAGGATTATCTCATAATGAGGCAATACTGCACTGAATAACAAGGTTAAATTGCAGCACACGGAAGTACTAGTAATTGATTCCGTTTATAAAAAAATGTGATCTTCAACGAAAAAGCGAGCTCAATCAAAATAATTGAATACAATTTTGGGTCATTCAAAAATAGTCCGCAAATGTTTGTTAAATTTTGAATTAAATTCTGCTTTACTAAGAATCAATTTATCGTTTTTTAATCTGTCCTGTTGTGAGCGGTAGAGCTCTGAATTGATCGTTGGACCTTTCAGTAACACCTCATAATGAACGACTTTCTTCTCATCACATTCACAGCATCACCTTATTTGGCGTCAATCCAGGCTTTGAAATGATGGTTTGCGATGCTCACCTCATAATTTTTTTTTCTAACGCTGTTTTTGTGCGTTGACTTTCTCTTGACTCTGTTTGCATGCCGGTTTTGCTCGACCAGTTACAATATGTCATCAACTTTTCCAGTGAATGGCCGACCATGTCAATAATTAGCAGCAAAAAATGTTCTTTCATTTTCAAATCGATATGTATATCTTCCGACACGATCGGTGAATTACCAAACATTGTTTACTAAACAAGTAATCTGAATTGTCATCTTCAAGGTACGTGTGAGTTTGACACAATTGGATTAGTGTTGCCCCTTATATGTCGCCATCTAGTGACAAATAACCGCGGATACTTTTTAAATTATCCAAGCCTTCATTTGTCGTTTTTCTCGTTTCGTATGGAAGCTGCACAATTTTCCTATCTTTCAGGTGATTTATCAGCACCTCGCCGAAGAAATTCGTTGTGTTTTGAGCCAAACTAGTCATCGATCCATTTTCTCGCTGCTCAGCGAGCGCGTTTCCCATCGATGAAAATAAATTCTTATCGGATGCAGCCAAATCTGGTGAATGAGCCATCTGTGGTAGTTGATAGCAATCGAGGAGTTCTACTGTTTCCCTGGCCGGTTTTGCTCGGTATGAAGGAGCGTTTTTATCAAGAAAAACCACTTTGTGATCCCTTCTCTGTCATTTTTATAAAATTTCCTAATGCGATGCACAAAATCCGTCATTTTCAAGATTTAATTTTTGAAATGTTGTGGCTGCATAAAACTTCTGGTATTTTTTTGACGTGGGACTACGTCTAACCGTAGTAAAGGGGGGGGGGGGTGGTTCAAATGAAAACATAAACACAGAACATGCAAGAAAAAATGAAAGATTCCGAGTACTTATAACTCGAACATTTCTTACTGTATCGGAAAGATGTTTGCATCAATTGATAGGGAATATTTCTACGCATCTATCGCAATTAATAAAATGTTATTTTTCATTAAATAAACAATTGAATAACTGTAAAATGTTAAGTGTTTTCTAAACGCCCTAACTACCTCGTTTTGATTGGCCCGATTTACGGTTTCCCCAACAAAGCCATCATAACCAAGCAGCCTTGGGGAATCGGCATTGCAAATACATGGAAGTATGGAGATTCTTGTTCTCACCGAAATGTGTTCCCTAAAACAGAATTCAAAACCAAGCAGTGTTGGAGAAATCGGCATTGCAAACACATGAAAGTCGGGGGTATTTTTGTTCCGACTGAAATGTATTTCCCTAACAAATCCATGGAGCATGGGGAAATTGGTATTGCAAATTAATGCAAGTCGAGGGTATTTTTTGTTCCGACCGCAATGTGTTTTCCCAACACATATTTCAGAACCAAGGTGTATGGGGGAATTGGCATTGCAAATTCATGCAGGTCGGGGGTATTTTTGTTCCGACTGAAATGTGTTTCCCTAACACAGACTTTAAATCTAAGGAGCGTGGGGAAATCGGTTTTGCTAATAAATGCAAACTGCGAGTACTTTTGTACTCGCTTGCCTTTGTGCAGACTAGAATATGTTTCCTTAACACGGTCTTCTCAACTTAGGAACCTGGGAAAATCTAGCAGACATTAGAGGCGAATGAACTGAAAAGTTTAAAACCTCTCTAATTCATTATCAGTCATCAGTCAGTCAGCAGATATTAGAGGCCAATGAACTTTCAAGTTTAAAGGCTCTATAATATAAAAAGTATAAGTTGAAGTTGTTGATTCATGCAAGCAGGGGTACTTTCCTCACCCGCATGTTTTTTGCACTCCGAAATGTGTTTTCCTAACACGGATTACAAAAACGGGTACGAATACAACGCTTTGGCTCGGTTATTCAAGATTGCAGTGAAGGATATGCCTTCATATTTTCTGCTCACTGAATTTCTGGTACTGAGTGCCTGAAGTTCTTCAAATCAAGCAAATTCGCGGTTCGAGAAGTACGTGCACATGAGAGATGCAAAGTTCAGAGGAAAATGGAAAATAAAATAATCGTTTGATAATTCTTCCGTTCACATATTCTGTCCTAGGCATCATACCAAACGTGAAAGGACTGTCATTAACTTTACTTGTAACGAAGAACATAATCTATCACAATTTTGACCTTACATGACATTACTTTAAACTCTTTACTCACAAAGCAAATATATTAAATTCGATTGAATTGGGAAATTGTTTAGTTCAATCAAAAATTTAATCAATACAAACAAATGATTGCTAAGCTGAGCTAGTCCCACGTCAATTTTGCGGTTATATCATAGCTATAACCCACCCATTTTTTTCTGATAGCTTTTCTGTTGATCATTTGTCTGTTAGAACCAAGGGATTGCTAAGATGGCCGCCTTTCTGTAGACAGCATAGAAACTCACGAGCATAGAACTCATAACCTGAAATTAAAAACGAAGTGCTCCTGTAGCAGTGATTTTAATTACAAATCGTCAAGAAAGTTTCCGGATGGGTATCCAAACATAACTTGCCAAAGAAAACTATCCAACGTATTCAAATATTAACATATATGACTCCAAAGAGTAAACAATACGTGAGCCCCCTGAGCG